>NC_092208.1:92033854-92039427 GCF_043381705.1 Parasteatoda tepidariorum
ATCAGAGTACTTTTTTACACCTCTTTGGTCTACTGTTATCTTGGCTTAAATTTTTATTTGGATCGTCGTTGCATTGATTTGTACTGTTGTTGTCGTTTATGGGTTCACAAGCAATGAAGTTTTCCTTACTTCCAGTAATATTGTCCCCATCATCAGACAGATCTTCGTCGTTGACCAGATGAAATAGTTTCATTTGCGAAGCGTGGGCGGTAGTCGTATAATTATGTTGCCTTCTTCTTCCTTGTCCAACTACGCGTAAATCAGTAACTTGATAAGTGTCGGATGGTAATATTTTGATGACTGTTAAAGGACCTCTGTACTTAACTTGGGTTTTAGTGTTAGATAAGGCAGTTTGTTCAGGTAATCGTCTTACGACCACAACATCACCTATATTGTACTTAAATGCATCACATCGATGTTTGTCATAATTCCTTTTCATCTTTTCCTGTGCAATGATAATACGTTCCTGGGCATCTCTTTGCAGTTTTGTTGGATTTACGTAGTCATTTGATGTTGGTAGTAGATCTTGAGGAAAATATCCAGGCTTTACTGGCGTGTATCCATACAAGAGTTCAAAAGGAGGTTTTCCAGTCGACTTACTCGGAGACCAGTTAATACACCGTTCTACTTCTGGTAATATTTTATCCCAATCCTTGTGAGATTCCGTTTGGACATTGGAAGATATCATTGGAATAAGTATACGATTGATGCGTTCAACTTGACCATTAGCTTGTGGTCTTTGACTGGAGTTTAATGCATGCTTGATTCCTAATTGCTTACAATAGCCTTCAAACGCCGAGGACGTGAAGCAGCTCCCTCTGTCTGTAATGACTCGCCTCGGAGAACCAAAATCATCAGTAAATTCATCAAGGTACTTCAAAACGCTTTTAGTTGAGCAACTAGGACATGAACGGAGGCGCACAAACTTAGTCATATTGTCGACAAAAACCAAAAGCTCTTTGTTGCGAGCTGAACTTGTTACAAATGGGCCAAGGAAATCCATATGAACAACTTCAAATGGGCGACTACCAGGTGAATGGCATTAAGTTTACCTTGAGCTTTCCCACCTGGTACTTTTGTAAATGCACATACGACACACTGCCGTATATGCTGCTTGATATAACTTGCCATACGTGGAAACCAAAACTGTTGACACATCATTTGAATTACTTTCTCAACACCAAAATGACCAGAAAAGTCGTGGAAACGAACAGCAAGATACTTTCTCATTGATCTTTCATGTCTTATTTTTATCACCAGATTCATAATGGAGGCGATAAAGTATTCCGTTAATCAACTCGAAATTATCGGCTAGTTGTTTTTCTTCTAGTGACCTATTTGTCTTCAGTTTTCTCAAGGAAAATAAAATTTTTCGCAAATCTTGATCTTGAGCTTGTATGAGGGCTACCCTGTCTTCTTCAGTAGAGATGTAAAATACCGTAGGCTCTCTTGTTAGTTCTACAGGACTCATAATGTCTATTTCATGCAATGGTGTGCAAATTCTTTCTTCGACAGGTGAACGACTAAGGGCATCTACATGAGCCATTTTAGTACCAACTCGATATTTAACATTATAATTAAACTTGCTCAACAGTTCAGTCCACCTAGCTACCTGGGGCTTAATGTTCTTTTGCGTATTTAAGTATGTTATTGCTGAACAATCGGTGACTAATGTAAATTGCAAACCCAACAACAAAGGACGAAGTCTAGTCATTGACCATACCGCAGCTATCAGTTCCAAACGACTTGAATGATACTTTTCTTCTTCAGGAGTTGTACGGTGACTTACGGAATAAACTAACTGAAAAGCACTAGACTTATTTCGTTGCGAGAGCATTCCAGCTAATCCAACAGAGCTTGCATTCAGTTTCATCGCGTGGATCAAATAGTTTCAACACTGGTCTCGATACTAATTTGGAACGTAAGTTTTCAAAAGCATCATTTTGATCATCAGTCCATGTAAACGATGAATTTTTCTTTAGCATCCTTGTGAGGGTTTCAGCAATTGAAGCATATCGTGTTATAAATCGGCGAAAGAAACTTGTTGAACCAAGAAAACGACGCAATTCATCTTTGGTCTTAGGAACGGGGTATTCAGCAATGGCAGCAAGTTTTCTTGGACCTGGTCGTATTCCATTTTTATCAATTACAAATCCCAAATACTCAATATCTGACATTCCGAATTCACATTTAGATAGCTTCAGTGTTACCCCAGCTTTTAGCAACTTTTCAAACACTTGTCGAAGCTTCACTATCATGTCATCAAAGCCGATCGAACCGAAGAATATATCGTCAATAAAACATGATACACCTTTCCAAAGCAAATCACCCAAAGCTAATGACATCGCTCGCAGAAAAACAGGTGGTACATTCGATAAGCCAAAAAACAAACGTGTTGGCTCATAATGTCCATCAGGAGTTGTAAACGCTGCCTTTCGTGAGGATTCTTCATCCATTGCTATCTGATTAAATCCTTGACATGCATCAAGGATGCAGAATAAACTAAAACCAGACAGTCTTTCAAACAAATCATCGATGCAGGGTAATGGAAATTTATCCTTAATAGTTTGTGAATTTAAATGTCTGTAATCAATTACCATATGATGATCACCAGTTTTCTTAGATACAAGCAAAACAGGGCTACTGTATTCTGAAGAACTGTCACGAATAACACCCTGATCTTCTAATTCTTGAACGATTTCTCTTCAAACTTGCTTCTCGTAGTTCAAAGCTCGATAGGGTGAACGAGAAACAGGTTTACTACCCGGTGTCTCAACGATACGCATTATAGTATTATTAATGCATCCTAGTTCATCTTGTTTTAAAGCAAAACACAGCGTAAATTCATTTAACAAATCGCATAAAATTTGCTGTTGTTCTTTATTTATTGATGGTCAAATTTTAACACATTCTCTATCGATAGGCTTTCGCACAATTTCCTTTGCTAATAAAACGGCTGGGGTTGAATCCGCATCTTCTTTAACCATTGAATTGTAAATATTTTCAGATACCCAATTTCCTAGCAAGATAACACGATTTTTCCTTAATTGTAATTTTACGCTACTAGGATTCGCGACGGGCACTTGTGATTAACCATCGTGGATAGCAAACGTAACATCCTTGCTTAGATTATCTCGACCACTGCAGAAAATAAATCCGTTTTGAGTTTTACATGCACTGAAGACAGTTACCAATTGAACTGCACGCGGTTCAATCTCGAACTTTTCGAGGGTCTTCAACACAACCCTATCAGGCATTTCATTTCTGGAAATCATGCAAAAAATCCAGCTCTTCCACATGAACTAACTTGGACATGCCTTGATTTCTAACCATTATTATCTCGGGTGAGTCAATGATGTCATTTCCAATGAGAACATCAGGGCCTTCAAATATAGAGGAGAAGGTGTAAAAATGTGCACAGGTGTAAATATGGGCACCCCTCCCTAGTAGATATGGGAGGTACTGAAGACTGGCGGCAAGGACTGTATATGGCGCCAGTTGCTAATATAAGATTGTACAGAGCAGTTGGAACCATTCTTTCAAGTAGTGTGGATGCAACGTGAGTTATTGTGCAAATTGGTGTTTATTCTGGACTGCAAGCTTTTGAGAGGTATGTGAAATCGTTTTCTTTTCATGTACTTATGTTTAGTTAAAAATAATTACACAGTGATATATGATTACACAAGTATCAGTTGACCAAGACGCTTGACAAAAGTGCTATCAAGAAGACGTCCTTGCGTTTTCCCGGGGTAAGAGACCGGCCAGGGGGCAGGGTGGGAAGACGAAAGGCCTTCAAAAAAAGAAAATTTGCCCCACGCAACGATACGATTCATCATCGGACTCATCAGACTCGATGACCCTCCCCTTATCTACAGCGATGATGATACCAATCTAATAAATCCAATCTAATAAATGTCAGCGGTGGGGATAAACCAGACTCAAGCGATGTAACTTGCAGTTTTTGTGATGGAAAGTTCTCTGAAGACACTCGAGGAGAGGTGTTGGTGAGATGTGTTATGTGCCAAATGTGGGCACTGTGCCGGGGCTGAAAGAGCCAGTTATGTTTGCGATTTCTGTAAATAAATTTTTTCTTGCAATAAATAAATTCTCTACCATTTTGCATTGTTTTATCCTGTTTTTAAACTATTTTTGGTGACTTTTTTGAACAGGGCCCATATTTACACCCCATTTTTTCTGGGGCTTTTTTAAAAGATTTTTGAAAATCGTCGTTTTTGAAATGAAATAATTGATGTTAATCATTGTTTTGCCTTCTTGCATTTAGGAAACTTGTTATAGTTGTTAATGAAAGATAAATATCTAGAAATTTTCAAATTGATATTAACTTTATCAAAAAAACAAAAGAGGGTGCCCATATTTACACCTTTTCCTCTATCATCAGTCACTACATAAAACATAACTTCCCTCAGCTTTACCCTGTCTATAGTCACATTAAGTATGATAATTCCTAGCGACTCCCTTACACCTCCAATACCTCGAATTCGTGTAACTATATTTTTATGTAGATTTTTATTAAACGTTTGTGCGAAACTATATTTTAACATAGATATATCAGCAGCGGTATCCATAAGAGCACTAGTATTTACTTCTTCTATGATAATACTCTTCGTTGTACTATTACTGAAACTGGGTAAAAACGAAACTGCATTGACTAATGGGAAAGACGCTCTCTTTGGACATTCCTTTGTACCATGTCCTTCTGTTTTGCAGGCAGTACAAAACTTTGGACGTTTTGGCTTTACGCAATCACGAGCAAAATGGCCGGTATCATAACAATTGTAGCAAACAATTTGATTATTAGTTGTACTTCGACTAGGCTCTGTTTGTTTGCCTTCGGCGATATTTTCTTCTTTCAAAAACTTATTCTTACTAGATTTATTATTATATTGAATATGATTCTTAAAAACATCTTTGAATTCAATAAATTCATCTACCTTTTCAGCTAATGTATAAGGTGAAATTATACGGGTCCACTGATCCAAGTAACGTTCTCGTATATCTGGAGGCACCCGAGCTTTCATTCGATCTGTGATGATCAGGTCTTTTAAATTCTCAAAACTACTTATTTTAAGTCCTGCAATCCACCCATTAAAATACGTTTCAAGCTCGTGGTAATATTCTTTCCATGACTTTCCACCAGTGTTTTCATGAAAATAAAAAAGTTGTCTAAATTTTTCAGGACTTAGTCTGTAACACTTAAGCAAAAGAGATTTAACATAGTCATAATTTTCTGACTGTTCTTCTGGTTCTCTCATTATCATTTGGACAATTTCACTTGGTAACTGGTTAATTAAACATGCCATCCACAATGTACTTGGCATTTGTACTCTTTTCATTACTCTCTCGAAATGTACTAAATAAAGGCTGATATCCTCATTACTCGTAGAAAACTTTCTCAGTTGTGACTGCCAATCAACTTTTGGCGACGATGTTATTACTTCAGTTTCGACTACTTCTGAAGTTTTAGCAGCAATATCTAACTTCTTGAGTTCCAATTCATGTTCCCGATCGGCTTTTTCTTTTTCCAATGCATGTTGGCGATCGGCTTTTTCTTT
>NC_092208.1:92041050-92055502 GCF_043381705.1 Parasteatoda tepidariorum
TGTAGAGAACCATCATCAAATAAAAAAAAAATATTTACAAGCAAATTTTTTATTGTAAAAATCATTGTACTTACCTGATTTATGATTACCGGAGAATTCCAAAATGATAAGTTCCTTGTTTGAAAACTTTATTCTCAAATAATAGATACATAGTTTATACCTTCATTACTTTTAGATAACATACTACACAGCAAAATTTTATAATTGATATGAATTTGAATATGTAGCTAAAACAGAATAGCTGAATTCTAGTTGAACTTTATTCTTTCAAAACTAAAAAATACTTACCAAGAAAACGATAAAAATTAATTAAGAATCAGCACAAATGGCACTATTTAAGTAATTTAGATAATTTTTTATTGTTGTTTTCCGAATTATATGGATACAGAAATATATACTATTCTATACCAAAGAAGAATATTCTATAACTATTACAGTTCTGAATTCACATTTATTTATTGGAACGACGAAAACAATATTGACTTCACTTTAATTTGTAATTAATTGAAGACAGAAGAAATGCATTTTACCTTAATACACACATCTGTAACAGTATGCGATAGCGAAATCGGAAGTTATCAGTTGCAAGTTTGTTGATAAAAGAAGTTAAAAATTATTGAGAAATTTTTCTTCAAATGTTCGGTGTGTTCTGGGTCTGAAAGATATCCCAATATTCTGGAGAGTTTTTTTAAGTTCTTCGGCTTTTCCTTAGGGAAGTTTTTATTTTTATTTGCTGCTAAGAAAATGGCGTCTGATTCTGCCAATGATTTTGATGGAACTAAATGAAAACGTGATAAATTAATGTCTGATATTTACAGGCTCCCGCTAGAGGGCGTACTCGAGCGTTGCGATCGCGAATTCCAAAAAAAATCTTACACTAACTCAGAAACTATTTACATTTCCAAAACTATCATCATGGCAACCACAAAACTATACTCGTCAAAAAAAAAAAAAAAAAAACGGTGTGAATAAGCATATAATATCTTACAATATTTCTTTATTCCTAATTTAAAGTTATTTTCCTGTACTACTATTATAACGCTTTTAATTCAAGAGTTTCAAACAGAGTTTTTATTTTTTTATTTTCATTATAATATAATTCCGCGTTACATTTTACGATAAAGTTATTTAGAAAGGTAGTCTTATCTTAATAACCGTTTTACAATTATTATTTTTGAGAAAAATAATATTATTATACTGTTAAAGAGATCAGTTTAACGATTTAGAACAGTGGTTACGAACTGGCGGCCCAACTGGCGCCTTTTCTATGGCCCACTAACTAAAATATATTAGTTGTCATTTTTTGTGGACAATTTTCGTAAAAAATCTATATGGGATTTAAATACTTTTAAGTTCTACATCTTGACAATTTGATGATGTTGCACAATAATTGTTTGATATACATAGGTGCACATTAAAGTTATTGTAGCCAGAATTTCTTTATATGCAATTAAATATTTTTAAAAATCTACTTCTTATTTTAATTTGTAATTCAATACTTTTGTTTTGTACAACTTGATAAAAATGTGACAGTAATATTTAATGTTCCTTCAAACATAAAAGAGTCCTATATAAAATGTTGATAAAGTTGCAGCCCGCCATTTGACTGGTGTTTTTAATTGCGGCCCGTAAGTTGGAAACCCCTGATTTAGAACTTAACGATCAGCTCCATGCACAATTAGATGCAACCAAAAATATTAAATTACGGTTGTGAATTCAAATTTGTTTGAACAATATAATCTATATATATATTACTCTTACACGGCGATAAAAAAAAGCCTCATTACAACTCCCCGAATGGCAACNCAACCAAAAATATTAAATTACGGTTGTGAATTCAAATTTGTTTGAACAATATAATATTATAATAATATAAATGTCATTTAAAAAAAATTATTACATTACAAAACCCGTTATCCGGATATCAGAAAACCGGAATACCAAAAAACCGGAATACCAAAAAACCGGAGCGAAATTCGATAAATTTTCCCACCATTTTTTTAAAAAATATGTTTTTTTCCTCATTATATTTTCGGATTTTTCTTTCTTTTTTGAAAGATGTTTACCTTACCATCATTTTGGAAATAACCATTAGAGTATTACTTCATCGTTTTTTCTTCTTTTTAGGATTATTTCCAAATAATTTCTTTTTTTTAGTTGGGTTTAACAATAAAAAACGACTTTTTGTAGCGATTCAGAAAACCGGAAAAATCAGTTATCCGGAATAGCGATGGTCCCGATCGGTCCGGATAATCGGTTCCCTACTGTACTTAGAAAAACTACTTCTGTTCACTAAGAGATTTAAATATTTATAATACTAATAAATAATAATATTTGGACAGGGGAAGCGGAGGCACAAGCATAATTCCTTTTGGTGTTAAGTGAATAATTTTAACTTCAGTAGAAAAATTGTTTTCGCCAAGAAACAACAATTATTGCGAAGTAATCATGGGAGTCGGTGAGAGGCCGCGAACAGGGGGGCTTAGCCCACCAGTTCAATAATTAAACTTAATAAATGCCTCTTTTTTTCGTATTTATAGAAACTGAGATTTCGTACATGGTAATTTAATAATCTAACAAGACGTACAATGACCGTTTATCATTGCGTAGTTCACCCTTTCGCTGAAATGCCTGAAACATTAAGGAGCAAGTTCAAAGTCTATATTCGAATCTCTGAAGGGCGCAACTGAAGGTTCAAGGAAGGGGGGGGGGAGTGTTTAGATTATTCAAAATGAACTTCCTGTGTTTAATTTATGACACTAAATGACTATAATGTGTAAAAGCGCCGGGTGGTCTGGTTGGTAGGTCACTGGGACTATGTCCAAGAGGTCGTGAGTACAATCCCCGCCGGCTGAAGACTCCCCGTGTAGTAAATGGTGACTGATGTACGTTAAATCTATCGAGTCACTAAGTTCTCTTTGCTCCTATAACAAATCATACCTCTGGGGGTACTGATCCAGGAGTTTCCTTGTCTTCTGGATTGGGTTCAAAATGACAGGCTACGGAGTTGAACATTAGAAGTCGTAAACCCAAACACTGGGTCAGCTGTTCAATGATGGTTATAAAATAAAATATAATGCGCACAAATAAACAGTATTTTTACTAAATTATACAAATGAGAAATTGTAAAAATAGAATGAAGCACCATCCAAAATTGATTTTAAAGCGGTGCAAGCTTGCCTTGACCGCAGCTGTATATTTCTTTCTTTTATATGGTCTTTCAGGAAGGGGGGGGGGAAGCAAAAGGACTAATTCCCAAGAAAAATAAAACTGAATCGATTCCAAGTTCGTTAGCAGGTCATCGAACGTCATTACTCGATCACAGCAATCTCTGGAAAAGATATCCGACCCACCAAGTTATTGTTCGCGATAGGGTGTCATCATGTTCATCCCGAAATTAATTAATTAGCTCCGGGAGGTGACGATGATCGACCGAACATTTGAATGATGGGTGGAGTCCTTGTTCGAAAGGAAGTACAGATTAATACTAATGATTGACTTTAAATAAAAGGACTGAATCATGATTTTGAGAATAAGTTCGCAATAATTCAAAAAGCATTTTCGTTCCATGCTACAGTTTATGTGTAGTTAACTGAATAACTTCCCTTCTTTCTTTGGGGGGAAAAAATGGATTTTTCCGGTATATTTCCAAATTTGTAATTTTTCAGAGCCTTTTTTTCCCTTTTCTTCCCCCCCAATTTTTTACTTTAGTTTTGTACGGATTTTTTTTTCCTTTTTCGAATTGGCAAAAAACAATTTTTTCCAAGCAAGTTGAAATTGAAAATTGATTAAAATTAACTGAAATTAATTATTCAACAGGGACTTCTTTTTGTTTGTTGAATTGTAACAATATTTTCGCAAAATTTGAAATGGACGTTTAACCTGATTCCTAAAGAAAATATGTTTACTCCAAAGTTTTCCAAGGAAAACAAACAGCTCAAAACTAAAACTTCTTTCAGCAGACTCTACGCGTCATAAGTAAATTGTATAATCTGGCTCTTCATAAACAGCCACTGTCATTTTGAAATGCACCAAGATAAAATGAAAAATACTTAAACATTTTCGTCTGACACTCTTTAGGTTTATTTTAGTGAGCGTACGTATCTATAGACAAATTAAAAATCTTTATCATTCATGGCTGGCTGTTTGTAATAAGCCTAAAAATATAAAGCAACTTAGAAAATACTGAAGACTTCTAGGCTAATCGTAGTGAGCCCACATGCTTTTAGGCCCATTAGAAAATGCATCCGTCATTTCTCAAATGGGCTGATTCATATTTCAAGCAGTTTGCAATGAGTCTAGTATTGTTCGCCCATATCTTCGTTAGCCTTAAGGCATATAAGTTGATTGTAATAAGCCTAAAATATATCGAGCAGCTACGAAAATACTGTAAACTTTTCCAATTTGATGTTGCAAAATGACAGCGACATTTGCAAAAAGTTGGAATTTTCATAAAAGCTACGACATACACACCACCATTAAAAGCGGCAGGGTACTTATACTTACTGATGCCGCCCGGTATTGTTGTCAGAGTTATAATTTATTTAATTACTAAAGTAATTATACGCATAATTTTAATGATTGGAAATAAACTTGGATCGTTAAAGGACAATAAAAAATAAAATTCATTTTATTTCCTTTCGTTTTCTCACTCTTACTAGTTTAAAATCCATTGAAGAAAAACCTTGCAGAATTCATGACGGCAAAAATATCTACCATCATTGTGTATACGCTCTCTTCAAACATCTATGTTTTTTTTTCTTCCCCTATCTCTCCAAATACGGGTCCGCCGCATCTCTTGTTTACTCCTTGTCAAGGGGAAACATTATCTGCACTCCACCATATGGTGAAGGGAACCTAAATGCAAACTGGATCAAAGGAATCTCCGGAATATGTCAGAGCATTGATAATTCGTTCAAGGGGAAAATTGGACGACGAAGTTACGCTGAAATTAGATACATCAGGGAAACGGTTATAATTAAATAAAGTTACGAAGCAATCTGTAATAACGACAAGACTATGACGTCAGAAAAGGTAGGGATTATGTTTAAATATATTCTAATAAAATGTTAAAATTAATAAAAAATATATATATATACTGTTACTATTTTGAATGAAAGGGAAATAACTTTAAGGGAATGACTTGCTTCAGAAAAGAATCGAAGAGGTTAGAAGCGTCATTTTTGAGACTTTGAGGAATTGAATTAAATGTAGTTGATTAACAAAAGATCTGATGAAAACAACCGTACATTTATTAACTATGCGTCACACAACCATGTCTTACAAAATTATAACTGTAACAGTTTTAATCTAAGAAGAAAAATTTAAACAACTTTATTATTGATTTAAGTTAATTGCGATCTAAGAGTTTAGTGTTTTATGAATAACATGTTTAGCGACATTCTAATAAGATCAAGGAATTAAATTGTACGTAGTGTTTTGTGGAATAACATGTTTAGCAATATTTTAGTGAATTTCAAGGGATTGAATAAAACATGGGAATTAAATGGCAGAAGAGCTAGAATTGGGCTACATTGCGTTTAAACGCATCATACTCTAATCCAGGGGTACCCAACCTTTTTGTACCTAAGAGCAAATACCAGAATATCGGTCAAATGGCGGGCACCATTTACTTTTTCAAGGTAAATTTTTAGTTGCTAGACATAGGTAAAAATACACACATATAGTGCACAAATAATTTAATTTTAAAAATTAATTTATGAAATTAATATAATTAGTATTAATATTCTTGTGTAAAATAAATGATTACTAAATTGCTTGCAAAGCATGCGAAGTATAAAAATTATTTATAAAATATGTAAAATACAGTCAATGTGATCTTTGGCATTGCATTTCACTGGCCAGCGCTTCCTAATTGGGAGAATATGATGAAATTCTTACTTGCAAGCAATCGTCAAGGTGTTCATCTGTAAATCGGGATCTATATTTTGAATTCATTGTCGAAAACAATGATTCACACAAGTATGTGGAACCACGGAACTACTTTATTTTATATGCTGCTCTTTTTAAGAATGGAAAGTTATTTCTGTCAACTATATTCCAGAATGTTTCATCTGATATAATAGTTTTGAGGATAATGTCATTCTGAAGATGCAAAATTTCTATCTCCACTTCTTCTCGCCTAACTTGAAGACATTCTAAAATGTATGTTGCTATTTCGGTTACGTTTATGTGATGTTAAAAGGATTTACAAAAAAGGCTCGATGATATTAAATTGTTGAAAGCACTTTTCAAATTGATCGTGAAGCAATTGGAGGTTGATGACAAATGTTAATAAGACTATTTCACTGTCACCTATCATTTTTTTCATGTTTGGAAATTGCACAAGAGATTTCATTTTCAAATATGAAATCCAGAAAACTAACTTAGTTCTGAACGAGTTTATAGCCCTTATCATTCTTGCTATAAGTTTGTCTTTTCCCTGCAACTCCAAGTTTAAATTATTTAGTTTTTCAATTATGTCTGTTATGAAAGACAAATCTCCTAGCCTAAGAGGATTTCTTAGTTCTAAAAATATTTGATTTTTGGCTGCAAGATAATTTTTTATTTCTTCGATTAAATGTATAAATCTATCAAGTACTTTGCCTTTACTGAGCCAACGTATTTCAGCATGTAAAATGAAGTCAGCAACATCAGGATTTTGTAACAGGGCCTTGAAAAGTCAAAGTCGCAAAAGAGCTGCTAGAATTAAGTTAACTATTTAGGTAATTATTTTCATTACGTGTAACAATTTTAGTAATTTATCAAATAAATTTTTGCATATCATTTATGGGAAATTGGAAAACTAAAATATTTTATCGTTGGGCACAAGCAGCGGGCACACCAAGACCGATTGACGGGCGCCATGGTGCCCGCGGGCATAGGGTTGGGGATCCCTGCTCTAATCTAACGGCGATGTAAATTGGAAATAAAAAGGAGGAAGAAAAAACCATTAAATTTGAGAAAAATCAGCTTCCTCAGCGAAAAAACATATTTTTCCATTGAAAACTCGCGTTATTTACAAAATTATTATTTATAGAATAAAGTAATGTTTTACCATAAGAATGGAATATTTAACAAGTTATTCGACCGGCAACAAGGTAATTAGAAACACAGGGTGTTGACTTTGAACCCGAGTACAACTGATCTAAAGTTTTGTAAAAATTATGCTTCTTAGTCATGCTTCTTAGAAAAGCTTTTTGAGAGTTTCCACTAACCACCACACTTTAATAAGTACCAGATCCATAACCACATTTAAATCTAGTAAACACTCCGTCTATTGTTTTACCATTTCCCCTTTACCCTTTTGTTTTTTCAACAGACACATAGTTTTACAGTACTGGTAAATTTCATTCAATTACGATGACACGCTTTCCTTTTTTGAAACATAGAAATAAAGAAGGCTTTCACCCATTAAGGCTTATGCTAGCCTGATTTTTTTAGGACTTTTACAAAGGAAGACAGAAAACTTGAGATTGACATGAAAGAGTACCCATCCACAAAGAGATAGCAAATCGTCCAAAATTGATAGAACCGAACACTCGCTTCAACCATAAATAAGAATTGCAAGCTGCAACGAATGGTATCACACATTCCACCCCATACTTTGCAACTTTTTTTCCCCTTCCCTAATTAACTTGTTATTTTAATGACAGTTTAAAGAATATAAAACTCATCATTTAACTGTTGCAGTAAACAACATCAACCATCTCCAATTCTACTTAGAATAAAAACTTCTGGGACTTCCTACTCGTCTTCTACACATTATGTTTTGACTTCAACAGTATTTTGCTCATTTGAATGATTAATCGCCTTACAAAATTTCTCTTCCACGTACAAGCTGTTTGCATTCAACATTCTTAAACAAAGAAGGAAAATACAATGAAAGAGTATTTATCTCAGCAAATGCATCTTCACCTTGTCCCGAGGGTTAAATTTATTTCTCATATCTACGTCAGGAGAAACTCTCCTTATTTTATCAAACCTGACACCTTTTGAATAAACGTGGGTTGGAGAGATTCATAAATTAAGAAAACTTTAAATGGAAACGGTACAAATATCTCGCAAGGGAAGGTTCAAATAACGTTTGCCCAACCTTTTCCCTCCATTTAAGTCATTGCAAAAATCACAAAAGTTTTATTGTTTTAAAATAAAAGCTAACATTTGTCGAAACTTTTTTACTAATCGATTTTTATCCCACCTTTCAACTAAAAGACAGTTGATATTTTGGTAAGTGTCTTGAAAAAGGCTTACTGCAATTTTTTGAATTTTTGACAAAGGTCGCGTTTATCACAAACATTTAAATGCAAATATTAGGAATAATTACGAGTTTCAAATAAGTATTTGGCTATGACAGTTGACTTTTTAAAGAGAGATCTGGCAATTAGAGAGGTTCACTTTTAGCGTTAAAAGGAGGCAAACCTTAACATAAAATAAAAAAAGATTTTATTACCAACATTTAAATGAAAATATTAGGGGGGGGATATACAAGTTTACCACTTAATTGATAAATAAATAGTGGGATCGTTTCTCTAACAGTCAAGACAATTAACTTCTTAAGAAATGATTTGAAAGTTATAGAAGGCACTCATATCGGCAAAAAAAAAGCAACATTTAACAAAGAAAGTATTTATTTTTAAAAGCAAAAATACAAGTTTACCACTGAATTAATACTAACGACGTGCGGAATTCCAAAATTGCTTTTTATCAAATTTGCTGATAGAATTTTTCTGGTTTAGGGAGAAAAAACGAAATTCCTTGATATTTTTTGTCTAAACAAAATTTTCTCAAAATTCATAGTTTATCAAACTTTTCTTCACTCGTGATGACCCTTTAACAGCAGTTTGAAATAACCAATAAACAAAAAAAAAAATAAATAAATAAATAAATAAATAATAAAAAAATACAAATAATAATTTTTAGAGTACTTGCAAGCCTTAGGCTACACAATAATTAAAAAATAAATTTAATATGAAATAAAATGTAGCATTAAACAATTTATTCCAGTAAAAATATTTTGATAATACACTTATACGATTTTCAATTTTTATATCAACAAACAGATCGAAATGAATCGACAAGCTCACTTACAATAAAATCCAAAGATAAGAGCGATTATTACCACTTATTCACACAAGATGATAGGGCAGGAATTATCTTTTCTTAAAGATGATTTAACTTATTATCACTAGGATGAAAATTTTTACACTTAACTAGCATTATTTGGTGAGCCAGAAAGAGTGATTAGAGAGGGTCGATTGATGAGATAACACCTCTGGCGGTGCGACATCATTTAGGTCTCCCCATTATCTGTTTCCCACAGAGCAGCAATAATGATGCTCTTTCAATAGCTTTTAACCATTGCGATCTTTTTTTTCTTATCTTTTCGGAGACACGAAAATGCAAATTAAACGTAAATTTTAATCACGGATAAATAAGCTTGATATTGAGTTTTCTTTTTTAAATTATTTTATTTTATTGTTGTTTTTCTTATTATTAGAGGCAATTTAAAAGACATAGATTGGTTTCGTAGCTCTCTTCAATGTTATATAGCAAAAAAAAAAAAGAAAAAAAATATTTACTTCGTGGTAAATTTTAAATTTTATTTGGGAGATTTCGCAAAATTACGTCAGCTTCTGTACGTAAATTTCAAGTAATTAAGTATGCGCACTTCTAGTGCTCACGCGTGAGTTCTGACGAAATGCGCATGCACCTGGGGAAAAAATATCAAACTTGCGAAAGCGAAGATAAGAAATTTTTTAAAAATCCGTATGGAATATCATTTTAACTTTGACCACAAAATGAAAACAAATATTTACAATAAATGTAGACTATTTCTTTAAAGCATACGATTCAATATGCTTTGCTCTACGTAAAACTGCGGATCTGCGAGCAAAAAATTTTGGTAGACAATAGATTAGACGATAAAGAATGCAACTTATAATTATTATTGCCGGCCAGGTGGCCGAGCGGTTAGCGTGCCTCACTGCGAAGCCAATGGCTGCGGGTTCGAATCCCGCTCTGGGCATGGATGTTTCTCTCTGTGTTGTCCTCTGTTGTGTGTGAAGTGTGAATGCGGCCCGCCTTATGAACGGGTTTGTGGCGTGGGTAATGTTGCTCGCCTCCGTGACTTAGGTTCACAGGTACCGTTACTGGGTAACGTTAAATGAGCAACACTTCCGGCATCTTCGGAGGTGAAGAACGAGAGTTCAAGTGCCTGCCGGTATTTAAAAAAAAAATTTAAAAAAAAATTATTATTACGAATATTTAAAAAAATATTATAGAATTTTTATTTTTTAACTTTGTTTAACTAAATTATATAGTTAAAATATAAATATGATTTATAATTTTAAGAAAGCGACACTATATTTAGTTTCTTATGGAACTAGTTCCATTACACAACCATAATGTAAAACAAAAACCAATAAAATTATTTTTTTATTGAATGAAAAAATGGTTGTAAGATCACACGATTCATTTCAAAATTTCATCAATGCATATCTTCAAATTCACCGTCCATGTTTTTAGTTCGAAGGTTGGTTTAAGCAGAAAACAACATTTAACAACTATAAACAGCGTGCTTGTAGCTTTGTCTTTGCAGCGTTAATCACGCCAACATGACGTAAAGATAAATAGCATCTAAAATAAATGTGAGCATGCGCAGTTGCATCAATCTTACATACGGGAGCGTACGGAAGTTAAAGTAAAAATGCGAAATCTCCTTTATTACTTCGTTTGATTAGCTAAGTTGAAGAATCTATTCATAGAGTAGATGTTCAACGTCATAACATTGCGATTTTGAACTTGATTTTATACTTTAAAAAAAGAACAGGACTCAAAATTAACAGTGGTCCATGGGTTCGAGACCACTCACGTTTGACTAGGGCATCATAAAATAAACATTTGCGGCTAAGCCAATCGCCACTCGAAAAAAACAGACCCATATTTGGATGGTATGACAGCTTTGAAAATGATCTTAAAATTATAAAAGTAATAAAATCGAAATCCTTGGCTAAGAACAGGACGACTTGGGATAAAATTATGCGAAAGACCGGGGCCCACCCGGGGCTGTCACGGCAGTGAAGGAGGAAGGACTCTAAAATAACAATCAGCGGTCCTCTAGGCCAGTCATTGATGTAGAGGAAGAGCATGCTGTTTAGGTCTATGTTTTTGTCACAAAATAATGTATGTCATCATGATTGTGACATTCTTTATCTTGTCACTTTCCCTTTAAATGACTTACAAAATAAAAATTCTAATAGAGAAGTGAAAACGGAAAGGTGAAAGAGTGTACGGACTAATAATATCGTCTAGTTATTGGTCGTTAAAACCAGTGACTAAATTTTCTCGATTTCTAACCCTGTAAAAGGAAAAAAAGGGAAGACGTGTCAAAAGTTTGGAACAAATCATAAAAATCAGAAGGTCCCCCCCCCCCAAGGGAGAAATAGAACATATGCATAGAGTCTAGCAATTTACGAATAGTAAGGCCCAAGACATAAAACACTTTTAAATAAATGTACATATCAGTATTTTTTTTTCAATTATTACACAAGCCTGCGAAATTGAAGGTTTTGAAAAATACAAGAGAAGTTATTGTTGATTTATATGCTATTTGATGTGCTGATTCCGAAAATGACCTTCATTTCTCACCATCACTTCAGGATTTTTTGTAAAATCGATATCTATGTTTTTAGTAAAATCCTATTTGGAAAGGAATTCACTCAAACAATTGTGCATTTACTATCTGGTAACTGTTCTTCTTTATTCATTTCGATATTTTTAAATTGAATCTTGTGAAGGTAAACTAACATTATGAGCGACCGGCTAATTTTTTGTAGGTTAAAATGAATGAAAAATACTGTTGCCAGATCGTACAAGCCACCTCTGGTCGAGAGAAAAAAACAATAAGTTCCTTGAATTTAAACTTTTTACATCAGTTTCTAGAAGAACATCACCAACATGCCATTTTAATTTATTTTTATTAAGGTAACTTACGTAAAATTAACGATTGACCAAGATTAGCAAATATTGTGTATGTGTACATGAAAGTTTTAAACAAAAAACAAAACAAAGGAAAAATGTTTCTACATAAGTACATGCTCATTTTTCTCTAAAACTTATTTTTGGTGATCTTCTTTTGTGCTTAATCTCAGGCCTATCTCGAGTTAACATCTAACAGTAGTCGTCGAGCATGTTCTTGTACCACCTAAGCTTCATATCTCTGATGGAACCTTTCACCTTGTTCTTCGCTGACCGCTTCTACTTCTTCGTGGAAAAAGCCCACATGTGAGAGAAGGAAATGCATTTTGACACTCGTGGAGCAATCCAAAGTTTCTAATTTGTCCAGCATTTTCATCACAAATGCTTTACAGTCAGGATCCTTGTAGTTTCCCAGAAATTTACTGACAACATCTTTGAAGGCAACCCAAACTTCTTTTTCCGTTGTCCTATGCTAGTCTCAGAAACTTTATCCTTCATGAGTTTGCGGATATCTGGACCATCAAAGACTCCCTCTTTCTTCTTAAGATAAACCTGGAAACTTATCTCACAGGTATTTGGAACAATCGTCATCTTTTGGAACAGCCTTGACAAACTGCTTCATTACACCTAATTTTATGTTTACAGGGAGATAACAATACTCTTTTGGATGAGCTAAGCTGCTTCGAATAATATTCTTGGAGCCTGGGTCAAGATTTTAACTTTTCAACCATTCTTTTTCTATTCAATGGTGAGTCTTGTCATGGCTGCCCCACTCACAAATGAGACATGAGAACTTTGTAAATCCCCCTTGTTGAACAAGAATCATGGAGATAACTTTCAAATGACCGCAAATGGTTCAACTGTAACCAGTATATTTTATTTTGTCTAGGACGAGAGTCAGATTTTCATAGCATTATTTTAAATATAGCGAGTATCTAACTTGTATCGATGCATACTGGCTCCCATGATGAAGAAGGACAGCTTTGAGACTTCTTTTAGATAAATCTATAAACAGCCTCCACTCATCTTTATCGTAGATGACATTAAATTTGCTCATCGATACCGGAACATCAGAACAATTGACCAAGCTCTCCTTTTCGTCAAAGTACTTAATAAATTTTTTTTCTCGATTCCGGTACCAATAAAAAGGTGTTCCTTTGGCCAATAAGTTTTTTTTCAATCTGAAGTCTAACAATTATTCAACTGCTTCTTTCGAAAGGCCCAGATCTCTAGTCAAAGGGGAAGAGGAAACCGGCTACAGGTGGCTCATATTCGATATCGAAGCCTTGAACTTCTGGATGTTCCGAGTCTGAAGAGATGACTGCCAATTCAGTTGGAGGCACAGGTAGATCAGGTCCATGAGGAACGTGGAGTATGGCTGATGGAGTGTTATCAAGATAAGATATTAGCCTTTGATTTTTCCGGTTATACCCACGAACATGGCAGGAACGAAAATAACAATCATCAAAGTGATTCTTAGGCTCTCTCCATGCTATAGGAATTCCAAATCGTAAGGCAGTCTTTTTTCCTCGGAGTCATAAGCGTATATGATTTAGACACTATACACAGACTTTATAAGGAGCCCACGATTTGGCCTGATCTCCGAGTTTCATGCAAAAATACGCAAGATAAAGTTGTCTTACATAGTCTGTAATGATCCTCATGCGATTTTAAACAACACTATGTTCGCCGCATATGTAACAAAAGTCATTTGGGAAATTTTCAAAACGTCTCGAAGCCATGTTTCACAAAATGTACAGAGAGAAGCAGACGTTAAAAATACTTCCAAAAAATGACTCCCGATTACCCTTACTAGTGTTCCTGAGAGGTCAGCGAACCAAGATATCGTGACGCTATTGGTCAAGAGATATTGTGACAGAGAGAGGGACGGTGACAGAAAGATGTCATAGAGGAGTACTCTTGTAGATTTTACCAAAGTAGAATGCTGGTCACGCAAGAAGAGAAGTAACTAAAAATTGAAATTTTTTTTTATGGTAAATGTTCATAAAAATTTCAGTAAAATTTAATTTTTCAAAAAAATGTGACCTGATGGAAAATTTTCATTATTGTTTTCCATTTCAGCGCCAAAACATTCATAAAGTCAGCTATCAGACCTCTTGAATTTTTTTCATCGCAGGCCTGTGTTATTAAATCTTTATTCACCGAAAAGTGATCAATAAGAGTTTTCTCAATATATATGATTTTAATAATTCAATAGTCAATAGTTCAGAATTCAAATAGTTCAATATTCGATCATCGCAACTTTTTTTTAAAACTAGATGGAATAATTTACGAAAAAGTGATGAATTCGACACGAATCAAAAAATGATGACTCAAAGGCGTGATTCTATTTTCGCATTATAAGTATCGGGATTTTAAAAAACGTGCGGAAATTCGTATAAAAGGGAGCCGGAAAATCGATCCAAGTAGGCCGTGCATCACACCTATTTTATATATATATATGGCTGCGGGT
>NC_092208.1:92055564-92084850 GCF_043381705.1 Parasteatoda tepidariorum
TATATATATATATTTACATATGAGGCCTGTAACACGGTCGCCACTTATGATGATCGAACTTCTTTCTATGTACGGGTCTCCCGTTGGACTTTAGAATATCTCTACCAATATTTGAATATCTTAGGTAGGTCCATCTAATCCAAAAAGTTTGAAGTTTTTCTTAAAGCAGGCCTGGAAGTCCAAAATATAAAAATGAAGGACAAAATTGCCTCTAAAATAAAAGACAATTTAGGGATGCTGATTTTCTAAAGTTAGCAATTTGTGATACCAACACAGATTCGCAGATATATAACGGGTAATAGTTTTAGTAGTCCCTGCACTTAGTGAAAAAAAAGTTACGCATTTTTTTTTCAAACAAAAAAAAAAAACAAAAAAAAAGAGGGAAAATAGTCTAAACATGGCAAATTGTTAAGTAGTAGCAAAATACGAGGATTCTCTTGTGAAAAACAGTGGAGTAATGATATATAGATGAAAGCTTTTTATATATTTCTCCCACATCGAATGCTTTTATGCCATCACATCAAAGGTAATTGTCTCTAAATACTGGAATATCGTACTTGACGCGCTAGGAAAACTTTGTAGTTCATTTCGTTATTTATAACATAATGGACATAATAACATAAATGACATATAACATCATTTTGGAATTTGAAATTTTTTCAATTCTTTTCCTAGATAAATAATATTTATTCTTCCTGTTTATTGAAGGACGCTTTTTTTTTTTAAGGAATTTAAGGACAACTTTGAGCCCCGTTGAGAACACTTTAAAATAAAAAGAAAAAAGAAAAGTAAGATTAAAATGCTTGGGCATATTAAAAGTAGAGCTAAAGACATTGAATCAATAAAATGGATAAATGACAAGTTAATCAGTCAATGAAACAAACAAAAAAAAAAAACGATTCATACCTGTTCATTGTCACCTGTCTGCCAACTGTCGTTACTCTAGAATCAAAATAAATAATAATTAGATTCAACATTAAATAGAAACACAGAAAAAGAACATTAAAATAGATTGTTCGAAAGGCACAGATTTCTGGGCTTAGAAATATGTTGCGACAGAAAGAAAAAGGGAGATTATTTTTAAATATATTTTCGCGCAATGAAAATATCCATAATTTTAATAAACGGAAGAAAAAAAAGAGAAAAAGTCTGGAAAGGAAAGAAAAAAAATGAAAAATATATATTAACGAAATAGACTGAGGGGTGAGAATGAAAGAAAGATTATTAAATCAGCCAATCCATCAGAATCAATCCTATTCATTTATACATTTTTTGATGTTAAGGTAAAGAAACCGATCGAATTTCCCATAGTTTCGGCAAAAAATCATTTCTCCTTTACCGAATTGTTCAAAATGAGTCGGAAATTGAAGCAGACACTCGGTTCCATTTAGATGGGTTTTCAATTTTTTATTAAACCAAAATATTTTGATTCATTACGGTTTTCTGAAATAGAGAAAGAACGCTATTCATAAATCGCAAACATTCTGAATGTATTACGTAGATCTGAATTCTGACACCAGTGTTTGTTTTTTTTGTTTTTTTGTTTTTTTTCCCAACTCCATAGTGAGTAAATCGCAAGAATAAAATTGAACACTATCAGCATACTAATCGCATACTCTGGCGTTCGATAATTCCGAAAAGAACGTTTGGACTGAGAGTATGTTGGTATGATGAACTATTAGTGGGCATGACTCAAAATGCCCTGTCATGAGGAGGGAAAAAGATCAAAATGCTAATAATAGTTCTAAAACAGTTAAAGGGAGGGCCGTTTAAATATGAACACCCCATACACACTTGACAGAAATAAAATAAGCGAATCAAAAACCTTCTTCCGTGTTTACGTAAGAAAATCGCAACCCTTCCATGGTTTTTGATTTAACTGTAGTTATCTCATTTTGGCAGTCAATAAATTCAAATAAAAGATGAAACTTAGAATCAAATTAAGTTTATATTTTAATTCATTACTAAAATTTAGAGTGGATTTTCTTTTTATAGGAATCTTTGAGGTTCAAAATTCTTGACCCCTGAAACTCTGCGAAAAAAATATTTATTATACCAGGCGGAGATATTGGAAAAATGCAGAAGTTGGTAGCTAGGCAATGCTTAAAAGAATGCTACAACTTGGGAGAAAACGATTCATGGCAAATTCTGTTTCCCCTCCATCGTTATTGTAATGTTTAGAGAAAAGAGAGTTCATATAAACCAATGGTTCCTGAACTTTTTTGTCTCGTAGCCATATTTTTCGGTTTTGGATAGACCCCCTATTTACCTGATTCTTTGTAAATTCATCAACTTCAAATGTATTTTTGACAGCTGTAAAACTTTTGAATTTCTAACTGTAAGTGAAGTGGAGTGCGAAAAACTTTTATACATTTATTAATAAAATTCAAGCTAATTTAACCCCGGAAAAATACTTTTTGTTACAAAATAAAACCTTACACGCCGAGAAAATAAAAACGTAAGCGGGCGGAGTTGCAGGCAACTGCTAGTTTATAATAATTCAGTTTCATATATCAGAAAATAATCCTAATAACTTAAATTTTAATAAAATTTTTACTTCATAACTACTTTTATCAATTATATAGAATTTAGATAGGTATATGTCTTTATATTATAAGGTAGTATAATGTAAGTAAATAGGTCCTATCAGTGTATGTTGATTATTCCATTCATGCAATGCCAAAATTAAAGTCACGACCTGCTTATATAAGATCCACTATTGTTGACCCCCATTTTCATTTCATGGACCCCCAATTTTTTTTTTTCACTTGGCACGGACCCCTTGCAGGATGTCATCGACCCCTGGGGTTCGATATAGACCCCTTTGGAAATCACTGATATAAACCATCAAGTTCGAAAGAGGTATTAAGTCAGGATGAGTGGTAGGTCATTACAAGTAGCGAAACTGTAGTTTTTAAACGAAGTAGTGTAGTGAGTAGTGCGATACGAAAAAACTGTAGTTTGTAGCGATTCTTAGCAACTACTTTTTAACGTTAGTTCAATAAAGAAACAAAGCAAAATATTTTTCGAAACTGATGGATGCAAATCCAGTGAGAATTCCTCTCTCACCGAGCGTTAATAAGATGTCTGATGCTCTGAAAATCGGTCGAATTGTTCCTGGGAAAACGAATTTTAATGATCGGACTTTTTTAAAATTCGATTCACGGGAAATATAATGTACGCTTCTGAGTCTGAAGTCATAACGTGTGCATTAATTAATTAGCATATTTGTGATCACGCTCTCAAACCATTAAGATTGAGTCCTAGAACGTGAAGATCCGATCATTAGATCAAAAGTTATTCAGGGTGGTCCGCTTTTTATTTTTCGCACTGTGCTTTACTTCTTGGAGGATATAAAAAAGCATAGATTTCATAAATCACAATTATTTGATAATTTCACGGCATTTCTTAAATCACTGTCGAGAAAAGTATAGAGGTAGAAAGCTAAAAAGAACACTGCTTTAGAATTAAAAATAAAGCTTCATATCTACTCTTATTGAACTAAGGCAATTTTCAATTCGAAATCATTTTGAATTTGGAGGAAAATTAAGTTCTCCAGTTAAGTTGCTCTTCTAAAAGTAGGGAAGTAGTGACTGCATTTCGAAATAGTTTGTAATCGCTGCATTCAAAAAATAAAAAAAATAGTTGTAGTTAACTACAAAGAAAATGTAGTTTTATCCGACCACTAGTTAGGATCACTTCATGAATTCCTTTGCCATGATATATTGATTTCTTTTCTTCATTTGAAACTTTACGGTTAACAACCGGAACTTACTTTTGTCGAAACATTAAATTACCAACAGAGGTAAAACAGAATTTGCTATTCCATCCGCAGTTTTAACGTTTATATCATTGACATCAATTGTCATGAACATTTAGTAGATAAGGTTTCAGAAGAAATCAATAATACACTAGAGAGACCAAAAGATAGTGAACTAAGTTTCTTCGACACTAAATGATATTACAATTGAAGGAAAGAAACATGTCAGAAGATGGTAGAGATGAGGCACGAAGAACAAAAAACGGTTGGGATTCTTCTTTTCTTAAGCGGAATTCCCGAATCGAAAGAAAGAAAACAATCGCATCGTAATTTTCCAATCCTGTTCTCAACACAATAAAAAAAATTTCGTCTTACGAAGTAGGAATAAAAATACAGAAGAAATTGTACATATGTTACCGTAAATAGCCGAAATCTGTAACAAGTTAAAATTTTTGCGCGATTTTTAGGATGGTGGAACAAAAACTGTTCCTAGCACACACGCTGTTCAAATTTCAGAATTTTAGCACAAACCTGGGGAGATTGTGGCAAAAAAAAAAACAAAAAAAAAATTTGAAAATTGTTAACAAGATATCAATTTATATACTATTCATAATTAATAAAATTTTTTGAACTGTGATTTGTAATTAAATTACCTACCAATAAAGAATATCACAAACTAATTTAAGAAAAAACTTAGCTAAGTTTTCAAAAGAATCACGATATTGGATTTTAAAATTACGTGAATACGAATCGCGATGTATGAGTTTTAAATGGCGTGAACACGAATCGCAATGTACGATTTTTAAATCAGGTGAATGTGATTCACAATGAGTCACTTTTAAATCAGGCACATACGAAAATCGGTGCTTGATATATTAAAATCGCATGAATATGAATCGCGATATTTGAGGATTCCGGCGTTGTTTCAAGTATTAAAACGATAAAAATACGACAAATCGAAATAAAAATAAATAAAGAAATAAAAATCGCGGAAGAGTCATATGTATGAACTCGTCCCGTTAACGCGATTTAGCAAAGGCGGAAAATAAGCATAAAATAAAAAATGTAAGATTGCATGAGAATTTTATAAGCACAAAGAAACAATAATTATCACAAAATGCTTTATTTTTCCGTAAACAAGAAAGCAAATAATAAGACATCTTTAGAATCAACTTTATTAACTGTCTCATAAAAAAAAAATTCTCATTTTATTCAGAGAATAATCAGCATATGAAAAAAATGAACGCACTCAAATTTAATTACTGAAAGTTAAGAATGAAAACAAGAAAAAGTTTAAGATGACAATTAAGAAGAAAAGAATGTTTTTAAAAGAGGAAATGGAAAAGTGGCACACGAAAAACACTTACTTTTTGAGGGGTTTTAAGTTATGCATCCTAATTGCAATTTTTTCTTTCTTTCTTTCGTTTCCCCCCCCCCCATTTATTTCGTTAGCTTAATAAGTTTAACCACTAGTGTTTCACATTAAACATCTCAGATCTTAGGTTCCCAACAATGACGCTACCGTCCCCTAGAGGGCGTTGGTGAATTCTAGAGAGTCGGTAAGAATTTGCATAAGAAATTTTAAAAATTGAGAACACTTTGAAATTATTATTATATTTTTTTAAAATTTTCTAGCGAAACTTCAGTAATAATGTCTAACACTGCATTTATAACACCGTAGAAAAATAGTTATCAGTGTAGCAATTTATTAAATGAAAGAGTATTAGCCTACTTTACCATGAAGGAAAAAAAAGAAAAGACTCTCTTACTTTGCTTGATATATATCAGGATTGCCATTCAAATCTGGAGAAAAAAAATTCCCCGTGTTTTCCCAGTAGATATTATACTCAATATGTTAAGCGGAAACAATTACTGTGCTCTTGTGTGAGCCATTTTTTAAAAGACAAAAATAAGAAATAAAATTCCCTGCATTTTCCCTGTTATTTTAAGTAATTTTTAAATTCCCTGTATTTTCCAGGTTTTCCCTGTGGAGTGGCAACCCTGAACCGACGGATGAAGTTTTATAACAAAGAAACCGACATAAAAAGATTAACAGAAGCTTTTTATGTTACGCACATATATATAANATACATATATTATCTATATATACATATACATATCACATTATATATATGTGCGTAACATAAAAAGCTTCTGTTAATCTTTTTATGTCGGTTTCTTTGTTATAAAACTTCATCCTTTTCTTTTATTAATCTAATCGAAATGCTTTCTCACACTTTTCAAGATTTTCCCTAACATATAGCCGAGGAGCGCAACTTTTCGTGTATACTTTCATGACTGCTCTGTCTAATAATTAATAAATAAATTTTGTACCCTCCTTCCCGGCCTAAGAACTGTTTTAATTCTTCCACTCGGCATATACTATATATATATCCCACACAAAACCATTTTAATACTAGAGAAACTCAGGTGACTTTTTTTTTTTTCGTTTTTGAAATATAAATTAACATCTTTAATTTTGGCCCTTTTTCTAAATTTTAAAGTTTAACAAGACTTGTCTTCATCATAAATCATTAAGGGACAGCTTGTTTTGAAATTGTATATCTTAAAATCAGCAAGAAAAACTGCAGTGTCCACTTTAAGTGAAAGAATCACGTGAAATACCCAATAAACATCAATTTCACAAAACAGCTAGTCAATTCTATATTTTAATCAAAGTCACATCTTTTTTAATTGTAGAAAAAATATCTAAAATTCATTTTTCAATAAAATCAAAGCTTTCCACGTATATCTTTCTCAAAAAACTTCTCGTAGTTATCTTCTAAAATGACCACTTCATTCAATTTGAAACGTGTATGTACTGGATATGGCAGAACACTGATAGATAAGAGGTTACCGCATTACAGTAAGAAATCACTCAATGCTGAATATATTGCATCTCACGGGCTTTCAAACAACTACATAAATAAAATAATATTTAGTTGATTACTTGAATTTCATAGCAATAGATTGAATCAATACAAAGAGTTTCATGAAAATTCATAATAACGATACATTGGAAAATAGAAACATTCAGTAAATGAACGACATGATTCAAGTTAAAAATGATTCAAAAAATTATTTTATCAATAATTATAGTGTATAATTTTTTATTAATTTTTCAAAAAACTAATAAAAAAGAAATGAAAGAAAATTCTTTTCCCCTTAAGGATCGGGGGCGAGGGAAAATGTTTTGGATACAGGGCCTGATTATCGCTTAGGCCCAATAGGCACGGGCCTAGGGCCCGAACTTTCTGGGGGCCTCAAAAATTAGCAAAAAGTCCACAATATTACTTTTAAAAAAATACTGAAAGAAACAGTTTATCTCAAAAAAGGCATTTTTTATTTCAAATTTTCTTTATATTGTGATAAACCAAACTCGCGTAAACATTGCACTAATCAAATTCAAAAGTACAGCTGAATTTGAATTGGTGCAGTTTTTACTCCAACAGCTTAAGCTTAAGCAAATGCAACGAGAATGCATATTTGCAAAGTCTCTTATAAATGATGAGTGTCAACAAGAACTAAAAGTTTATTCTTAACAAATATGTAAAGCTGTAGATGGAAGGCTAAGATCTTTAAAATAATTCAGCTAATCAGTGACTTTCAGCAAAAATCACAGACTTTAATTGTTTGTGGTCACTAAACTATTTTTATTTTCATACAACATTGTTTTGTTGTTTTATATTTTGTTTTAATATTTAGATGCGTAAACTTTATCTTAGAAAAATAATCTTCAATTGTCTGCTTTCAAAATTTTTTAGAATGTTTCTCTTGAATCATGCAGTTTAATAAATTCTTTTTATTGTTAGGACTACTCTTCAAAAATTTACTTTCAAAATATTTTATTGAGGGCCCGGAAAATTTTGTGGCTCTTGGGCCTGAATTTGTCTTGATCGGTCCCTGCTTGGAAAATGAGAGAACTAAAAAAGCTATGTATGTATTTTAAATGATAGATTTAAAAAAAAAAAATCTTGTAGAAAAATGCAAACGATATGCAACAATTTTTTTTTTCTCCTTCGAATTTCCAATTAAAAAAATTCGAATATAAATGACATGCATAAACATGCTTACAGATTAACAATTATGTACATAAAATAAAATTTATAAGATTATAACACTATTACTTTGTTACAAAGAGTGGGGACTGAATTGAATGTTTAGTAACAGCATTTAAACATTTGCTAGTAATATAGCTTTGAAATTTTAAAAATACTTCAATCCTTAATATTTTAAAAATGGTAGCTAGGTTGAACAGAATACATTTAAATGAAAAACACGAAACAAAGACGACTCAAACATATTAATTAGTTACTTCATAAATAAGGAAATAGTGTTGATATAGAATAGCTTTTCTATTGGATGATTATGTTATGATTTTAAATTCGACAGAAAATTTAAACAATTTATTCATTCTAAAAGGACAAAACTAAATTTGATAAATAGCAGCCTGATACTGCTGACATTTAAGGATGATTATTTTTAATTTATAAAACATTAATTTAACATANATGCATATTCGCAAAGTCTCTTATAAATGATGAGTGTCAACAAGAACTAAAAGCTTATTCTTAACAAATATGTAAAGCTGTAGATGGAAGGCTACGATCTTTAAAATAATTCAGTTAATCAGTGACTTTCAGCAAAAATCACAGACTTTAATTGTTTGTGGTCACTAAACTATTTTGACATTGTTTTGTTGTTTTATATTTTGCTTTAATATTTAGATACGTAAACTTTATCTTAGAAAAAAAATCTTCAATTGTCTGCTTTCAAAATTTTTTAGAATGTTTCTCTTGAATCATGCAGTTTAATAAATTCTTTTTATTGTTAGGACTACTCTTCAAAAATTTACTTTCAAAATATTTTATTGAGGGCCCGAAAAATTTTTTGGGTCTTGGGCCTGAATTTGTCTTGATCGGTCCCTGCTTGGAAAATGAGAGAGCTAAAAAAACTATGTATGTGTTTTAAATCATAGATTATGTATGTATTTTAAATGATAGATCAAAAAAAAAAATCTTGTAGAAAAATGCAAACGATATGTAACAAAGTTTTTTTTCTCCTTCGAATTTCCAATTAAAAAAATTCGAATATAAATGACATGCATAAACATGCTTACAGATTAAAAATAATGCACATAAAATAAAATTTATAAGATTATAACACTATTACTTTGTTACAAAGAGTGAGAATTGAATTGAATGTTTAGTGACAGCCACGGACGTAGCTATAGCTTTTACAAGGGGGGGGGGGTCGATATATATATATATATATATACTCTACTAATATTTCAGTAATCATACAGGTGTGTAAAATATTTGTTTATTCCAAGGAAAACAATGATCAAAGAGTATTGAAAAATGTTAATTGCTTAAAGTAATAACTTTAATCTTTTGCGCCTTGTTGATAACTTATTTACAATTTCGTCGGAACTTTCTCGATGATTCTTCAGGGATTCTTCAGCTTTTGTAAGGTGGAAATATGGATATTAAAAAAAACTCAAGCTAAGGGGAGGGGGTCCGGACCCCATGGACACCCCCCTTATATACGCCCGTGGTGACAGCATTTAAACATTTGCTAGTAATATAGCTTTGAAATTTTAAAAATACTTCAATCCTTAATATTTCAAAAATAGTAGCTATGTTGAAGAGAATACATTTAAATGAAAAACACGAAACAAAGACGACTGAAACATATTAATTAGTCACTTCATAAATAAGGAAATAGTTTTGATATAGAATAGCTTTTCTATGTTATGATTTTAAATTCCGACAGAAAATTTAAGCAATTTATTCATTCTAAAAGGACAAAACTAAATTTGATAAATAGTAGCCTGATACTGCTGACATCTAAGGATGATTTATTTATAAAACATTAATTTAACATAACAGGGGTCTATTTAGAAGAAATTTTGTTCCATTGGAACAGTGTTTCCCAAACTGTGGTACGCGTACCCCCAGTGGTACGTGAGCAGTTTGGCGGTGGTACGTGTTCTTATGCGAAATATCTTGCAACAAACGAAAATTTCAAAATCTTTTATTTAAAAACAAAGCTATACATGAAAATTTACAATTACGTATTTTTCTATTGACTATTTTTTGCAGAGTTAACAGTTAATAATCAGTGGTGTCAACAGCTAGTTGCGATTTTTAAAATTTGTGCAATTTTTTCTTTACTAAAAAATAAATTTTTTCATTAGTGGTACACAGCGTTACGAGCAATTTAGAAAGGGTACATAAAAGTCATAAGTTTGGGAAACGCTGCATTAGAATAACCTTCACAAATTATTTTTTCGTAAAAACGAACACTTTACAATATTTTTTTAAAACGTCAGAATTTTTTTTTTAAATAATGGAATTAATTATGCCATCAATTCATAATTTTAAACTACACCTTTTTGAAAAACAAGGTAATAGAAAGTTACTGCCCCCATTAAAATACCTTATTTTGATACATTTACAAAAACAGACCCTTGGCAGGAAAGCCGGATTCTACGCTTATTTTGGAATAAAAAAATTATGAGTTGATTTTTCTCACAATCACAAAAACAGGAACTTATTTTCATAAAATCACAAAATTATGAGCTGATTTTTGATTTCTTTTTTCCTATTTCACAAAAACGGGATCCTAATTTCATAAATTCAAAATAAATAAATAAATAAAATATGAATAGATTTTTTAATTTCACAAAAAATTGACCTTTCACTACAAATATTGTAGAATAAAAAAAGAGATTCCATAATAAACTTTAAATTTCAAAGTAAAGAATTTCTACGGTAATTTTTCCCCCTTAGACGACTACAAAAACAAAGGGGATTCTACTAAAAAAGAAAAAAAAATGAAGTTAAATAAGTTAGAGAAGAAAAAAAATGGAAGGTATTTCTTATTTTATTTCTCTGGAATACGAGCAGAGTCAACTAATCCCTACTTGTGAGCAGCCTTGTTCGGAATTGCAACTGAAAAAACAGTTTGCTTTGTGCAAACACGTCGCTTTTCGTCGACACACGTGCTCCACAACGAAATTGGCGAAAGACTTTTGTCGAACAACGGGAAAAAATGCTTTTTCACTTCTAGGAATTCCGTTTTAGAAAAATAAAGAAAAGGAAATTCTTTTGTAGAAAGACAGCGAAATAAATGAAAAAATATATTAAAAGAAACAGTTCTTTCTTTTTGGAGCTTATGCGAGCGTGTAAAAAAAAAGCTAGAAATTAATAAGTGTACTTGTATTTTTAGATTTTTTTAGAGTAAGGTTTTAGAGTAAGGTTAGAATGTGATACCATGATAAAAAGAAATATATAACTGAAACAGAAGCAATTCAATACTTACAAACAGATTTTTAAAAAATTAATCCTATTTTTAAACGATCGAGAAATTTATTGTCTTGTATGCTTGAATAAAAAACACTTTTTTGACTTCGTTAAGCCACCTTAAGTTCAACAGATGGATCGGTTTTTGTTTTATAACCATTGTTGAACAGTCGACCCAATTGTTTGGGTTTACGACTACCATTGTTCAACTCCATCTCATTTTGAACCCAATCCAGAGGACAAGGGAACTCTTGGATCAAGTATTGGGAGAAATTTGCCTTCGCGGAGGACTTTTTGATGGAACTAACCCGCATTTGCGTTACATGGCGAGGGAAACCACGAGAACCTCCCACGGTTAGCCTGACAGCAAAGGGACTCTAATACATGATCCGCCTACCACTGAGGATATTTTACGCCAGCACTGTGATTAGTGCAAACAGGGTACGGAATTCGAATCGACCAGTCATCGCTGGGATTCGAACCCAGTGCAAATCATTGGAAGGTGTGCGCTATGGTTCCGATGTCCTATTTAGCATTTTTTTTTAAAATTACTTTACTAGCTGGTACCGACCTATACGAATCTAGGTGTATTTTAAGCAGTCACCAATGATAGCTCAATTAACCACAGCCACATCGTGATTCATGTTATGGATCGCCCTTAATATATAATTTCAGAGTACTCCCTCCCCCTTCACAAATTCCATTCCTTTCCTTACTTAAACATCAAATGCATAATTAATTTTATAGACAAATTATAAAAATTGAATTAATATTTAAGTAAAGAAAACAAAAAATCTTTAGTACTTTTTTGATTTCCCGACTCTTTACACGTGTTAAGCAGAGGATGGCCGGGGAATAGAATGCTCTCCTCTCGATGAGGTGATGACCCAGGTTCGATTCCCGGAAATGGTTGGCCCATTTGAAAATTTTCCATGTCTCGTGCCTACCACAGTGCTGGCGAAAAATATTCTTAGAGGTAGATCGGACCATGAGAGGTTAGCAGAACTATTTATGTTTCGGACAGAAGCAAATGATGGTAGAATTGTGAGAAGTACAGAGAAGGAAGATCACCTCCATGTAGCGACCACTTTCAGCAGGCACGGAATTTTTTCTACAGGCTTTATGTTGAAATAAACCTGTAGAAGAAAGCATCAAAACCTACCCCAGCAACCGGCACGCCTCTTCACCCAGTAAAGAAAAAATCAAAAATGAAAATACGAAAAAACATAAAAACAAAAAAATATTAGCAAAACAAATGTTGTTGTTGACGTATGCCTGTTTAGGCCGAGGGGGTGCGATTGTTCCAGTGGCGCTATCTATGGCCAAGAATTCGATTTCTGCCACACCATACGTCACACCCGTTTATAGGGCGGACCCATTCATACATCCATTCATTCATCCACAGATAGTAATTTTGACCTGAATCAGAGAACGATCGATCTCCAATCCAGTACCCCCAGAGGTATAGATTTGTTATGGGAACATGGAGGAATTTTGCTACTCGACAGATTTAACGTGCATCAGACACTTTACTAGTCTTCGTCAGGTGTGATTCGAACCCACGAACTCTCGGACATTGGTCCAGCGCCCTACCGACCAGGCTATAACAAAACAAATAAATAGATTAAAATGTATTCAAAATATTTGTGTAAGGTTCTAATTTAGAGAGCTCTTTTCGACGATCTCTGAAAAAGATCGACAGTCTCATGTTGCTGTCAGAGTGCATTAAAGATGATGTTATCAATATTTTTATCTTCAGAGTTGAAAGTTAAAGTAGGAAGAAAAAAAAGTTATTTTAGAAAAAAACTAAGCATCTCAAACAAACAAACCTCTTCTCAGTTTTTAAAGATAGTTTATAGGATATAAAATTAAATGCAAACATAAACAAAAAACATAATTGTTCATTTATTTAAAAATAGTTCAATCATTCATAATGGGTAAATCTCTCATAATTACATCAGTAGGGATCATTTTTATGGACGCTAAATTTTATTCACGACGTCAACACACAAAGGCATTTCCGCACCCAGAAAATGACATGACATTGACTAAAATCGCCTGCGAAAAACTATATACCTTCGATAACATTTTGAAGTCAATGGAGGTAAGAACGACGTCCATTAACAACCATTTTACCGTGAAACAGAGGGTGGAGGAGAGATTTCACTGGACAACAATAAAACTTACACAGCCGAACCCCATTATGGTGGTTTCAGCAATAAGTCCATTATAAACAAGAGTTTACTATATATAATTTCTTTTGAACAAATAATTTTTTAGAAAAAAAAATAATAGTATTGTTGGATATAAACAATTAGTTTATAAATCATTAACTGTTTAAATAAAAAGTAAATCAAACATGAAAAAGGAAATTAATAAATTTAACATTCCGCGGGAAAAAAAATTTCGATAAACTACGATTCGGATTTTAAGTTCACCCCACTCCCAAGATAATCCTTGCTGAAATTGGGGGGGGGGANGGGGGGGGGGGGGGGTGTCCATTCTAGTCATAAGCGAAATGCATGAAACAGACATTTTTTGACATAACGTAAAGAAATGCCGCCATTTGCAATCGCAACTCCTACAAAAAATTTAAGTTAAAAAAAAAAAACAAAAAAAAACAATTAGGAATTGAAATGAAAGACCAGTTGTCCATTATAAGGGTAGAAATTAACGTAAGCTGTGCACAATTACGAGGAATTGTTCAACAATTACGATGAGCTATAATAATAATAACAACATTTATTACATAACGGAGGTAAGTTAACACAAGCTGCGGAAGACCGCAGGCAAACCTTTTACATCACAATCACGACTACAACTACTGTATTACAAAAAACTTAGGGGAGGCAGCCGGTAGCTGCTTTCTTCGCACTTTCGATATGGGAATGTGCGCCAAAGCGCCTTTAGCAAATTAATTCGGCACATAAGCTAAATGAGAGTTCAGAATGAACCATTCATAAAGTTCATTATAACTGCGTGTTAATCGATTCCCGGGTTCATTGTAGCGAACTTTCACTGTATAAACTTTTACATTTTCGGAAGAAGCAAATATTTGTCAAATGAAAAGGAAGGGGGGAAAAAGGTAGCATTCTAACAACAACAAAACAAAAAACTTGCAAAGAACTGTTTTACATTATCGAAAATAGAAAACGCTAGTGAAATGCAAAAACAGAATCAAGCGATCGGCAATTAAATGAAATCGATCCAAGAAAGAAGTCGTTTAGAAGGAAATTGACCATGTCTATTCCAGGTGGATTAAGATCCAGCAGTTATCCCCACCCTGTTAGTTGTTTTCCCCTCTTTTCTTCATCTTCCATCTCCTTTGGTGGATGAACTTCTAATACAACTGACGATTGTTTCCGGCACAAATGGCAGCTTCGTCTAGAATTCTAACTTTTTTATGCGGATCAGGGATACAGAATATGGTTATTTTGTGGATCCACTATCTTTAGAACTAGTCATGATATCCTAATCTTGGATTCCATAATAATAAGAATAACGGATCACTTCTCAAAAAGGTGGAACACATAGCGTTAACGGTAGCTCATTTTTAATTCCATTGATATTTATTTTATAGGCAGTAAATATTCACTACTTATGTAATATAGAGCTTCTATTTAAATCAAATTACTACTCACATAAATTTTTTCATTGAATTTCAGATCAGATTGTTTGTGGTGTGGAACCCAAATGGTGTTCCGCGAGAAGGAAAAAAAGGTTCTGAAAATAGTAAAAAAAATATATATCTGTTTGCGTCGACTTTTAAAATGAGTATGTTAGAAATTCTTACCAGTGCAAGACATTTATAATTTCATAAAAGGATGTTTTTGCTGCTTTTGAGATTTTATAGTGCTTTGATGTTAAATAGAGTTATAATTGTTAAAAAAGAAGAAAAGAAGAAGAAGAAAGGCATAGCTGGAATTGAATCTCATAAAAAGTTGCACTATTTCCAAACATAGGAAAATTTTGGCTAATTTGGAGCAAATAGGACTCCAACTTGCACATCAACCCATCATACCTTACTTCAATTCTGTTAAAAAGGATTTCAACGAACTATAGCGAACTTTCTTTCAGTATTTTCAACACTTGAGCATGTTGAACAAAGTGTAAAACACCATCCGAAACAAATGATCTGGGTTTTAGAAAATGTCACTTTAGTCTCCGTTGGTGAGAGTGAATATACGTACAAATAATACAGAGTATGATTATTTCATACATACAGTCATTTCGATTATCAATAAAAAATACACTCAATCCTTAAGATCTTGTATTGATCCCTCAGAGGGACTGCCAAGAGTTTTTTCCATCTTGATCTAAATTCCACTGCAAACAAGTTAACTCACATCGAAGATCATCTTAGACAGTTGGCTCTGGAAATTATCTGTTGCATACCTAGCGATGCAATGCAGGTTTATACCGATGGTAGTCGTACAAAAGGTATATATATATTATGACCCAACATCTAGAAAAATCAATAAAGCAACGCAATCCAGACACTTACTCTGTCTGCAGGAGCGAGTTATAGCGATTAAGGAGGGGCTTGACGCTATCTTACCCTATGACAGTGATTATGGAGAACTCTGGATTTTATCGAACAGCCGCAGTGCTCTGCAACATCTTAGTAGCTGGTCCTCTGCAAGCGATGAAACTAGTAGTATATCTATCCTGCTCAAGATGAAAAATATTTCTCAGCACCATGACGTACATCTCCAAAGGATTCCATCACATGTTAATATTGGTGGCAACGAGATAGCAGATAGATTGGCCAACGAGGGCAGTGAGGAAGATATGCCCGCCGGGTCATCACTTACTTATCAGGAACTTTACTCCAATGAAAAATATAGACAAAAATCAATCTGGCAAACTCCACCTACGCACCAATGGTACACCGCAACCTGGCACCCTTCTGGGAATCAATAGCGATCGAAGCTCCCAGACTGCCTTGGCCAGATTCTCAACTGGTCACCTAAAGTGTCTAACATTCGAAAGTGGTACAAACATTTACCCGACTTGTAAAAAATGATGTGTCCATCCAGCCTTGACGAAACATATACTTGATTGTGTCGGACTGTCCAGGGCGGACTTAACTTCCGATCCCCTTCTTGTCGTCGACTTTCTGGCTGTCAACAACTTTTTGCAGTTGATCTGACTCATGTCAGATCTAGGAGGACAAGCAACAACAAACACAACACTAAAAAATACAAGAGATTTACACTGAAAATCAAAATAATTTTGTTTGCATAGAAATTCACTGGGATTAAATGAAATTGATAACTTCTCTTTGCTTAGGTAAAATGAACTGAACGAAATACACGAATTATAATAGTTTATAAATCTATTTCCAAAAAATGAAATCAAGAATATGTGCAGTACGCAAAATAAAAAACGAACCACACTGAATAGCTTTTGATCTAATGATCGGACACTTCACACTCTAGGACTCCATCTTAATGGTTTGAGGGGGTAACTTCAAATAGACTAATGAATTGGTGCAGACGATATTTTAAGTTGCGAAATACATAAACGTACTACCACTGAATAAACATACCTTTTTTCGACGGATATAACAAATCTATCGGACATTCACCCAAAACGATAATGTGGTTGTAGACATTCTCTGAAAGTCGACATTCTCTAGATTTCGGTCATTCACGGTAACATATAACCTTAGTAGCCACTGTGGATTAAATCATAGCTGATTTGGAAAAAAAAAACATGACTTTTTCTTCTTTATCTCAATTAAATTGCATAATATAGTAAAACTGACTTGTTATGGCAACATGTCATCAAAACAATTAGGCAAAAAACAATTTACTGTAAGAGCAACAGATCGCAGATTGTCAAACCATTGTAAACAAGTCTATTTGTTACCGCTAAGTCGCCGAAAGTCGTTAATATGCCGAACTAATCTGCAGATTTAGTACAGTAATCCGTTGGATGTGGAATGAAGGAGTTTTTAGCAATTTACCAAAGTAATAAAAGATCTCGTTCATAAGTTTCTTCTCTCTTTAAATCCATCCAGTCTAATTTGTTGGGTGTAATTATTGACTCGATTCTTTAGATAAATGATACTCTGAAAAATATATAAATGACATAATTCCCTTAATTGTCATAATTTTTTTAACCATTTGATTCTCCGTATTAAAAGTATTTGATTCTTATCAACTGACTCTCACCAACCCCCGATGATTCTTATCATAAAACAATTGAAATTATTAAATTAAAAATATATGTACTAAAATGAACACTTGTCCCTTCCAAATATTTCCCTTATGATACTATTAAGATTTATAAGTGAACATGAATCATTTTTCTAAGTAATCATTTTTTGAAATAATATTTATAATTAAAAGTATATTGTCATTTCATAAAAAATTTGTTGAGATCGCTACTGTAATTTAATATTTTTGTATTTTATATATTAAATGTATGAATTGTATTTAATGTGTAAAGTATTTTAAATACAATTTTTGCATTCATCACTTTGTACGTGAAGCTGAAAGTCGAGTTCTGAATCATTTAACGAATCTCTTCAACCGTCATTCATAATTGTAGTATATTAATGTCATTTGAACCAAAGAATAACAATTGTAAAACGGTTTATAAGATCAGACACCGATTCAAATAACTTTATGTTAAAACGTAACATATTATTCTAATAATAATAAAAACAATCCTCCTAAACTCTTAATTTAGAAATCAAGAAAAATTAAAAACTTAATAACAACAGTACAGGTAATTTTAAATGAGGGAAACAAAAATATTTATCAGAAAACAACAACACTATAACTTACTAGGGGGCAAAGCCCCCTGTTTGCTACCACTCACCAACCCCAATGATTGCTTCGCAATAGTTTTTTCTTGGCAGAAAACAGTTTTTCTACTAAAGTTAAAAATGTTCACTTAACATCTAATGTACTAAAAGGAATTCTGTTTACTTACGCTCTTGTGCCTCTACTTCCAAATATTACTATTTAATTAGTATTATAAGCATTTAGATCTCTTGGTGAACAGAAGTGATTTTTTTAATTATCATTTTTTTAAATAACATTTATATTCTTAATACATTATAGTGTTCAAACAAATTTGATGAGTTCTCAACCATAATTTAAAATTTTCGCTAATAATAGCAGTACTGAAAAATAACTTTAAATTAGGGATACAAAAATATTTCAAGGAAAACAATACCTTCACGACTTTTGTTAATTTTAAGCTGATAACAACTTAAAAAATATGGAAATGAATGGCGGGAGACTGGATCCTACCCTGTGATTTTCCGGCCAATAAAAATGCGCCAACAACAATGGAAAACGGTATCAGACCATTATGATTTTATGTTATATAGAGATATCAATTTTATGCTGATGACAACCACCAAACCCATATGAAAATGAATGTGGGAAAACTGGATCCTACCCTGTGATTTTCCAGCCAATAAAAATGTATTGACAACAATGGAAAACTGCGACACCATTATTAGATTTTTATACATAATAAGATACGTAAGCATTAGTAATTTTCTTACATATAGCGAAAAATAAATAGCATTATGTTAATTAAAGCGTACAGTAACGTTATTGTTGTCCCAGCAACGATCTTATTTTCACTTGTAAAAGTGGCTAGTAGGCAATGTGCAGATTATCTTGGTAGTTTTTTGATTACTTAGTCATTTTGAAAATGCACTTTAACGGTAGCAACAGTTAATCTGTAAATTAGATAGATTAACCTGTACAATAACTTATTTCTACACTTTAACAGTAACGCATGCATAATATGAACGCATACAGAGCTGAAAGAAATATCTCGCACATAATCTGTTTCAACTAATCGAAAATAATACTAACTCAAATCAACTAATCGAATAATATTCCAACTAATCGAAAATAATACAAATTAAACTCAAATCAACTATTCGAATTATGTTCCAACTAATCGAAAACATTAAATTGCTTTTCTTTAAAGCATCCCAGAAAACTATTTTCAGTCCATCGCGATAAATTAGTTAATTTGGGCAATATAGTAAAACAAAATCGCTATCCAAATATATTTTTTTAATAAAAAAAAGGAAAGGGGAAAAAACAAATTTTACAATGAGAGATAGAGAATCTAGCAACAGATAAACAATTCTATTTTATATACAGAAAAAAAATTAAAATGGCTGAAAGAAATATTACATATAATCTATTTTAATTAATCGAAAATATTGTATAGCGTATTTTTCAAGTGCGCCAGAAAGCTATTACAGTCCATCGCGATAAATGAAGACATCTTACATAATAAAACTTATTCTTCATTTATTTATATATAAAGCATCCAGCAGTTATTTTATCAACAACCCAGCATTTTTTATGAATAAAGAAATGGGAGAAAATATAAATAGATAACTAAAGTGAAATTCACAATCAATTTATAGCAAGCTTCTAACAACCAGAAAAAATGACCGTTTGCCCTTTTTTTCTCTTTTTGAATTAGCCCATTCAACATAATTGCCACCGCAAGAAACCTATTCAATTAGAAATAAAAGTTGTAGTTCTTTATTATACCGCGAATGACTTGGGACAAATTTATTCCCAGGGAGAACAATACTTTTTTTTTAACCACTCCTACTCAACCTAATTGTCAGCTTATTGGAGCTTTCACGTTTTCGCGTAATTAAATTTGAAAGCCTTCACTTTAATTTCGCGATGATTAATTATGGTGCGGAAAAATGGTGAAAATATTTATCTTGAGAAAAAATATTTTACTTTTTCATTATACTTCTTCTTTCTAAAAGAGTTTGGTAGAAGCAGTTTCATTAATATATAATTCTTTTTCCCTTAAAGTTTACACCTGCGACAAGCTGATCCGACTAGTATAATCGAATTCATTAAAAAAAAAATGCATCGCAAACAAACTAATTTAATCAAGATTTCCCGACTCATTGATAATTTTTTAAGAGTTTTAATATTTTACAAGTTCACGATCTCGTCTATAAATTTTTAAGTTATTTTGAAACTGGGTGAGGAGATTAGTGATCCTAGTTAACTATTACAAAAATATCTTTACATGCGATTAGCGTACAGTCAATAAAAATTATAAAGGTATTTACCAACAATTGTTAAGTATCTTCCCTTCTTAATATTATTATCTGTAATTATTTGATTATTATTCAACGTTAAAGGCTGAAAATTAAGTTATGCAGAAATCGGCATGATATTATTTTATTATGCAACATTTTACGGTAAAGGTACTTGGCTACCATTTCATCAAGCGGTCAAAAATTTATATTTACTTTTATTATAAATTTTTACATAAAACCGTGTGAAGTTAGCTTATTCACTCAAAACAATGAAAACAAAATAACTAAGAAAAAAATTCATATGTTCAGTGCGGCTTTAAATAATCTATTAAATGGAAAATATTTAACAATTTTTTTTATAGTAACCCAAATTAATTTTAAAAGAAAGAAAAAAGAGCAAGTTTGTGTGTGATGTTGCAATGATGATGGAACACAACCTGATTAGGTTGAACCCTAAATCAGTCAAACTAAATAAAATTAAAAACCATTTTATTTGTAACAATCTGTTTATTGCAGAGAAACAAATATAACTGCAAAGAAACCGTCGTTAAACAAACAACTTAATTGAATATCATATCATTCCATTCTTTCTGATTTACAGAAAGACTTCCTGGTTATGTCTTCTTGACAGAATATGAACTGGCCAGCAATCCCCTCCCATCTATTTACAATTTTAAATGCGCCTGAAGTTTAAAATCGGCAACAAAATCATTCAATCAATCAACAAGAAACTATTTTCGTAAGCCATTCATCAGTTCAATTTAAAACATCAACTTGTGATGCGTTTTAAGAGCAGAAAAATATGGCAACTCAATCAAGACGCAAACACACTTTTACCTTTTTCATAGGGCCATTGCCTATATCACTGCAATGGATAAATTAAAAAATATTGATAGATATTGAAAAATTTGATAATTAAGTAACTAAGTTCAAAGATACAACAAATGAAAATAAATATTAACAGTAATTTGCAGGGCAGTTTTTTTTTCTTTAAATTCTAAACGGCTCGGACTTTTATCCATTTTTCACCGTTTGCAATGTAAATTCTTTGCAACTGATTGTAAATTAACCCAAATTTTAACAAACCATGGAAATTTTAAGAGATATTTATTTCGTTTCTATCTGGTGACCAGTGGAATTTGTGCTTGCGGCGATGCTGAAGAAGATGCTAAGCACATTCTTCTTCATTGCAATCTGTATGCGAGTGCCCGAATTTAATTAAAGACTGATTTGAGGCGTGTTTCTATTTGTTGGCCTCCTGTATCTTCAGAACTGGACAAAAGTATCGAAAGTCTTGCTGCCTTGCGCAATTTTGTTTTCAATGTAAATTTTCTTGTTTTTGTTTTCTACTTACTTCTGTAAGCTTCATGCTATACTTTGTGGGGCATGAGGAGTTTTCAACGTTTAAATAAAAATAAAAAAACGTGTCGGACGAACTTACGACAGACACAATGAGATGTCGAACTCATAACCCTGCATGGCACGATACATTACTGACATACGCTGATGGGAAATTCAGTTGAATCTTAAGGTAAGGACTCCCCCCAATGGAAATAAAGAAATGGGCGTATATTTCAAAGAGGGAATCCGAGCCCAAACCTGTCTTGAAATAGTTGAACCTCGTAGTTATTGTCCCCGTCACTGCTCCAGATGAATGTGAAGGGGAGTTCTTTCCATAAACAAACTATCGGAGTTTTTTCAGTACGCTGATATAATTATTATAATAAAATATCATTCACTTGGATCATAGATATATCCCCTATATTAGACCTGGGAAAACAGTCGGTATTTCATTGCAGTGCAAGACCCTATTTTAACGTCACTTTTTTTGTACTAAGGTTCTTTCTGATACAAGAACAGTATTCTGATACATTGAGGCGACAGGAATGTATACTCAAAAGAAAAGTGTTCTTGGTTCATACAATGGAATATAAACTAAGATACAAGTAGAAGATTCCACAAGTCCGATCCATATTCACTCGAGATTCGCACATAATGAACGAGGGTGACTAACACCAACCATTATTCATTCGACAAGACACATTTCTTCTCGCACCCAAGCAGCTTTCGAAATTAATTCTCGCAATTAATTTTCTTCACTCATACCACTTGTTTTGGGTTGTGTTCTCGAGGGGACGTTGCGTATTACTAATGGCGATTCTGAATGTGTTTCATTTTTTAATTGTTTTAGTATTTTGTATTGGAATGCATGGATGACCTGCAATGTTTCTTTTTTTTTTATTAAAAAAAAATTTAAAAAATATGTTTCCTCAAAACATAGATCCAATGAGCAGAAAGATAAGAATGAGAAGTGTCATAATATTAGGGCAAAGAATACGAGTAAAAAGGGAAACAAAAGAAGAATGATGTTTCAAATGGATTGAAATAAGTCGAGTCAGTGGATATCCATAATGTCTAACAAACGATTAAGAATGCATCTTAGCTATGATAGATTTTTTATGGGCACTTTTTAATGGAAGCGTTTAATTTTAAAGAGCAAAGTTTAAAATAATAATAATAACTGAGAATAATAGTGTGAAGGGGTGATAGCGTTGGTAAATATCCGAGCAGCAACAATTTTGCCAGTTGGACTCAAAATTGGCTCACTATGGGTCCTACATGAACATGCACAGGGGGATGTCTAGAGTTCTTAATATGGCTTCTATATGGGTCATTCTCACGAAAACTGTCATTTTTCAGTTCATAAAATCCCAAAAAAGTAAAGTGAATAAAAAGCCCTGAAACTTTTTATATTAATAGAAATATGTAATGGCATTATAAAGAAAGTATATATCCTATAAATTATACTTAATATTTAAATTAATTAATTTTTTAAATAATTAATTTATAATTAATTAATTTATAATAATTAATAATTAATTAATTAATTTAATAAATAAATTAATTAATTTAATAAATTAATTTATTAATTTTTTAATTTATTTTTCAAATTAATTAATAAGTAAATTAATTATTTTCACTATTTAAAAAGTGAGGGAATGACACTAATAGTGAGGGAATGATATTTTATTTTAATACATGTTTTTATCTAAGTTACATCTACCTAAAGTTTGAAAATGATAACATACTAAGTATATCTAATATTTATTATAATTTAGTCTTATATATTTAATAGTTTTTACAGGTTTGGGAAATAAAATTGGCTGGCACGATTGAACAAAAAAAAATTTGATAATATACTCATCTTGAATCATTCCCTCACTTCAGCGTCATTCCCTCACTTTATACACTAGTGAGGGAATGACGAATTCAATAAAATTTAAAAATAACAGTTAGGCCTAATTAATTTCTGAAGTCAATCACATACAATTATATTCATACAAGAAAGCAACATATAATTATCCACTTTCTCGATGAAGTTGTATTTTATTTTACTCTAAAAAATGACATGAGGGAATGACAAATGTAAAAAATTTTACCTGGTTTGATTCATTCAAATTTATTCCACAGCAAAGCTTCTTTAAGTTGAAGATGGAAACATACTGCAATTTTGTTCTATGATGCCAGTTGTTAACTTCTGAAGTTTTTATTAAAATATTTTTATTCTAAGAAGATTGCAGGTGATAAGAGCATTGTTGTGAGGGAATGACGCGTGGGGACAAAGTTTAAAATAGTGCTGTGTTAATATTTTTATCAGAAATTAAATTTGAAATTGATTTCCTGAATTCTATATTTCAGTATTCTGAAATAAGAAACACCAATTTGAAAAAAAAAAAAAATTATTTCAGAAACAATTTTTTTTCTTTTTTTAAATCAGCAGTGGGGACAAGTGAGGGAATGACATATTGGTATATTTTAATTACCTAAAATAAATAAAAAATAAAAATTGATAATTTTATTTTTATTCTTTTGTTAGCTTGCATTCTGAAGGACACTTTCCCTGAATTTTTTTTCTTCGTAAGCTGTAAAACAAACATAAAATATACTGGGGACATGAAAATGACTGTTTTTGTGAGAATGACCCATATAGGATACCCATAATGGTTGAATAATGCATATAAAATATCGGGTGAATCTGACATATCTATACGGGGGTCCGATATCGGAAAAATAACGGCCTTTTGAACCCTTATCAGGGGTCTGTCCAGACATTTTGTGAAAGGTCCGTTTTTGTAAAATTGTGAAAAAATTACTCGTTATTTGTGAATATAAAATAAACGTTAAGTCACATTCTTTCAACCAGGGTCTTGCTTTTGTGAATGTGCGCAAAAAGGGTCCTGTTATTGCAAAAAACTTTTTCAATGAGTTTTTAAATAGTTAAAGAGAATGCTCGACACTGTAAAATTATAATTTCAAAAAAATTCAATTTTAAAAGATAAACAGCAATTGCTGCTACTCAATGAGAGATGCAACATACAAATATTTGGTATTTAGCCTATACTGCTGAAAGCAGAAAATTCATTTCGGACGAATAAAGGAAGAAGCCTCTGCCGAAGACATAACTTAGTTCGTTTACATCTGTCTTTCTCCCCCCCCCCCTTCCTGGGAAGGGTTTATTCGATTAACAAAACAATAATGAAGATTTTTTGTGAAGAGTCTCGCTTAATAGATAAATTATTTTGTGAAGGGTCCGTTAACGGACCCAAATTTCCTCTAAACAGACCCCTGCTTATCGAGCCAAGATTCGTGAATATGGATCCAATGAGAGCCAAAGTTGTTTTGATGATACTGTTAAATAAGAGATAAATAAATAGTTTATGTTCATAGGGATAGATCATTTTAACTTAGATGAATTTCTTGCTGATGACAGCGAAAGATATCTGAATTTCCTTTGTTGACCCACGATTATATCATTATTTTATTTATTTTTATTGTCCAATGCATGAAATGGTACTGCCTTTTTACATAATATACAAAGAATTATCAACCCTCATTCGCACGACGTACTTTTTGTGGTTCGTGATACCGACTATTGAGGATTATCGACACCACAAAAATCACAACCAAAACAATAACACAGATTGGAATCGTATAAAAAGGAGGATAAATCAATCCCGCACATAATCCAAGAGTTACTCCCTCAAACCCTTGGAGCAGTCATCAACAACTATTTTTCCAAATAAATGATACTACATTTGATGGATGATATTCCCCCCTTCATCATCTTCTGTCCAATTCACTAGGAATGGATTCCGAAGAAGAAAGATGGAGGTATTTCTCTGGGAGGAGTATTCTTTCATACAGAAATGTGGCCATATGTCATCTAAAAAAAGAGTTCATAAAAAGAAAGGAAGATTTTTTTTTTTAATCTATAATTCCTCGTCGTAAAAATAAAAAGTTGAATTGGGTGTGAAATACATGGAATTGGTTTCGGAAAAATGAAACAACAAAGTGTAGATCGAGTGAAAAACAGATATAAATCCGAAGAAAAAAAAAGAAAAACAGATATATAGGATAGGTTTAATACACTAGAAAATATATATTTGTAATTTTGCTGAAGTTTGCTACAGTGGGCGTATACAAAAATTTAATTGTTTTTCAATACGTTTTACGAAACGATAACATTTATTTGCAGGATGAGGGAAAAAAACGACATCCTTTAATGTTCATCTAAAATCGAGAAACAAAATAGTGTGAAGAAATAACTTTAACGAACTTTTTATTTCATTTAACAACTCAAATGATTTTTTAATTTACGATACAACAACTCTGACCAACATTCGTCTAAAAAAAAAAATGACGTAACAAAAATTTGTAAAGTAAACAACATTGAAGATCTTCAACAGTTTTATAGTTTGGTTTATCAAATGATATCGTAATTCATGGCAAATGGAAAAAACATCTTTGACCAACATTCATCTAAAATCAAGGAAACAAAATATTATTATACAAGGGTACTGGGGTCGGGATAGCCTGGTGGTAGAGCACCGGGCCCATGTCCAAGAGTTCATGGGTTCGATCTCCGCCGACCGAAGACTCCCCGTGTAGTAAATGGTGACTGGTGCACTTAAAATCTGTCGAGTAACAAAATCCTCCATGTTCCCAAAACAAACCTCTGGGGGTACTGATCCAGGAAATTCCTTGTCTTCTGAATTGGTTCAAAATGACAAGGCTACGGAGTTGAACATCGGTAGCTGTAAACCCAAAATTGGGTCGACTGTTCATCGACGGATATAATATACAAGGGGACTAAGCCCCCTGTTCGCTTCGATGATTGCTTCGTAATAATGGTTGTTTCTTGGCAGAAAAAAGTGTTTCTACCAAAAGTTAAAATTATTCACTTAACATATATGTTCTATAAGAAATTCTGTTTGCTTATGCCTCCACTTCCCACGTCCAAATATTAATTTAGATATATTGGTGAACAGAAGTAATTTTTTTAAGTAATCATTATTTTTTTTAAATAACATTTACATTGTTATAACATTATAACAAATAAGATGAGTTCACAACCGTAATTTAATATTTTCGCTTACCAAACGGGCGGATGTATTAAATATACTATTTTTGCTTGTGCATGAAGATGATCGTTAAGTTCTAAATCATTTAACAGATCTCTTTAACTGTCATTTATAACAGAATATTAATGTTATTTGCACAAAAATGACAATTGTAAAACGGCTAATAAGATAACATCACCTTTCTAAATAGCTTTACCTTAAAATGTAGAGCAGAATTACATTATAATAATAATAAATTCTCTTAGTTTTAAACTAATAATAACAGTATAGGAAAATAATTTTAAATTAGGGATACGAAAATATTTATAGAAAAACAACACTTTGATGAATTTTATGCTGATGACAATGAAAACAACATTAAAATGAATGTATATATAGTAAGAAAATAATACATGTAAATTTCTTCGACAATACTACTATAGAAAAACAGCCTCAAGTAAATTCTGCTGTTTGGTTGCTGTTTCTTTTCCCACTCCTAAATTTGATTTTTTAGATGATGTTTTTATTTACAGAATGTGGAAAAAAATGGAACCGACCCACGTTCAAGTAAACAAATAGTCACCTTAGTTCGTACAACAAACAAGATTAATAAATCTGTTCGGAATTAAGCTCGAAAATCAGTATTTTTCATTGACAAAGCCATGCTTGAAAACAAGACATTACCAGCAGCGGATTTAAAATACTTACATAAATAACACTAATAGCCGAAAATTCTGAATGCTTGCTTCAAAAAATCTTAAGTAAAATAAAAAGAAAAACATAAATCATTAGGAAAAATTTCCTCCCTACCTTAACTATAATAACGACGCAGAAAACTTTGAGGTAATGCTAAGTAACTAAAGCACTTTTAGAAAACGAGGCGGCATAAAAATACGACGCTCGCAATTTGAGTTTTATGAATAAAACAGGACGAAGAAGAAAAAATCATTAACTTTTTCGAACTATCATAATATAAGTGAAAGCCTTCTTTCAACAAATGGCTTTGCGCAAGAAAATACCTCTACCTTCTTGAACACACCTCATCGAGGGAAAGGTTGGAGTTAAGGTTATTAAAAAAGTTAAAATTTAGGGCCCTTTTTTCACCACTTTTCTGACATGAATTAGGTAGAAGAAAACCCTATTATATTCAATTCAGTGGTCGGAAGTAGTGAAACTACTGTAGTCGCTACTTTTTTTCGTAGTTTGTAGTGCAGCGTCGTACTTTTTAAAAAAAAGTAGTGCAGTGAATAGAGCGACACAAAAAAAAACAGTATTATTTAGCCATTCCTGCAACTACTTTTAATGTAGTTTAGAAAAGAAGCATGATTTTAACGCTACTCATTTTTCGAATTGAGTGGGATACACATCTATGAGGTTCCATCAATGGATACGGAGAAAATGACGCCGTGGCTTCAGCTGAGCGTTAACAGAAATGGCGCATTTAAAATCACGTGTAACTCTAATATCTTAAAACTAGACATTACGGAAAGAAGGGAATAAGAAGAATGGAACGTACTTTCGATGTACTTCATTTCTTAGAGGAAATTAAAAAACATTAAAAATTAAAAAATTTCAAGTATATTTGATAATTCTGCAAGTCTTAAATAAAATATCTGCAGTCGAAAAGGGCATAAAAAGTGGAAATTTAAATGAACACATTCTAAAAAAAAAAATGTTTTGGAATAACAAACTGGCTCATGTAAACATGAATGTATACTTCTTAATTATTCCCTTATATTTAATGTGAGCCAATTTCTTATTCAAAACCATTTTGAAAATAGGTGTCAATTAAGTTCTCCAGCAAAGTTCGTCTTCTAATTGTAGTGACTACATTTGTAATAAAGTGCTTGTAGTTAACTACAAAAATAAAGTAGTCAGTGATTTTGTGAGCAGTAACAAGCTAAAGGTTAAAAACAAGATATAAAAACTTTATGAACATGATAAAAGAGGTTTATTCCTTTTTTTTTTATACATAAGTAGAGGTGCACTCATCAATGTCCGGAAACAGCCTGTATTATTTATGTGTTTTAATTCAACCACTTTCAAGTTTCCACTTTAAAACTCTTCCTGATTTTTCATTTTTTGTAATGATAACCTGATAAACTTTTCATTATTATTAAATACTAGCTGTACCCTGCGTGCGTTGCAACGCTTTCAATTTGAATTTGGTATTTAAGTGTGTAAATGACATTTGTGATTATGATTTGAAATGCAAATTTTATTTGATGGTGAAAAAAACCAGTGATAGTCTCAGCAGTTAATTCTCTAGGATATCATTAGTGCATTTTCAAACAGACATGTATGGTGATGCACACGGAGCATGAAACATATTTTGGACAATGATCTGAAATAAGACTGGATCTATGGTGACATCAAGAATTTCTGCTGATATCTGATCAGTTTTAGAAGGTGGTTTTTTTTCAATAAGCCAAATTAGAATGTGTGCCTGAGGCAATCCTCGTTTTTGCCATTCAATAGAGTACACCCAACACCGTGTCTCTCTAAAAACATGACGCTTCACAATGAAATCAAGTAAAGATTATCATTTTTGTTTGAACACACGTGCTGTAATATCATGACGATCCGATGATGATTGTCCTGGTAACAAAATATCTCTAATTTCAACCCAAGCAGAATTGCACGTAAATGTAATAAATAAATCTAGGAGCCCATATGCGAGAACATATGTCATTGCATCCTGTGAGTATTCATACATGTGCCTTGGAGTCCAAGAACACAAAAAATGAAACTTTAAGA
>NC_092208.1:92084882-92095195 GCF_043381705.1 Parasteatoda tepidariorum
CTATTCTCGTTGATTTTACTTGCTTGTGCTCACCTGACATAAAGAAAAGCGCGAATTAAAAATTAAAGTATATGCAATTTACTTTAATTTACTTTTCTAAATGAATAGAGTTATAAGATAGAAAATATCACTGTTGTTATCTTCAAGATATTTGAAAATTGAATCGTTTATAGCAAAATCTAAAACAATGGCTAGCTTTTAACGAATCAGAAAATTCCATTTCGACTTTCACTGATATCGCTGGAACGGTTTATCGCAGAATGTTCTAATGTCGACAGAAACCTTCCTCGTGCTTTGAACTATCTGTATGCCAAGTTTCATAGCTTTCTGTCGGATGGTTTAGGAGTCTATAGAGGACAGACAGACAGACAGACACACATTCACTTTTATATATATAGATTTAGTAGAGTGACCTTTCTATTTTATAATTGTTAGAGAATTTCCGTTTTTATCAAAGATTAAACTATTTTCAGCAGTGTTTTGATGTCGTACATTTGCCAGGCTAAGAAAGTTTACCTTTATGAGAAGTAAGCTTATTGTCATAGTATATTATAGAGTGTACTTCGAATGAGAAAAACACACATCATAGTTCGTCTTCTTGAAGTAGTTACAAAATTCCAAAGTAGTTTGTAGTCACAACATATAAAAAAAAGTAGTTGTAGTTAACTGTATTTGTAACAAAGTAGTTGCAGTAAACTACAAAAATAATGTAGTTTTTCCGACCACTGATAGTGACACAAAGTGAAAAACCCTGAAAATTCGAACAAACAATAGAAGAGTGTGCAAGAATTTTAACAAGATATCAATTTATATACTATTCAAATTTAATATCATTTTTTGAATTATGATTTATAATTAAATGACCTACCCATAAAGAATATCACACTTTTATAGTAACTCATTTAAGAAAAAACTTAGTGAAGTTTTCACAAGAATCACGATATTGGATTTTAAAATCGAGTGAATATGAATCCCGATATTGGATTTTAAGAACGCAAAAATACAAATGGCATTTCATGATGTTTAGATCCTGTGAATACGAATAGTGACATTGGATTTTTAACTCGCGTAAATACGAATAGCGATATTGATTTAGAAAACTTGTATAAGTAAAATGAGGTATCGGATTTTTAAATTACGTGAATACGAATCAGGATGTACGATTTTTAAATCACGCGAATACGATTCACAATGAGTAACTTTTAAATCTGGTGTTGTAATGAAATTCAGAGATCAGTGGATCGAAGAATGACATGTTTAATAGAACATTACACAGAGAGTTACACAGTTAGAAAGTACACTGGGACAGGAGAAATAGAAAAGAACATCAGATAAACAGAGTTACTTGTATTTATAGCCTTCTTGGCCACAAACTTAACGGCCAATCAGAACATTCTGATAACATGCGGACGTAGAAGAAAGCTGCTTCAAATAAGTGCGATTACAGTTTTTCCTCAACAAAATCAGGTAAATATGAAAATCGATGTTTGATATTAAAATTGCGAGAATATGAATCGCGATAGTGGCGGTTTCCGGCATAGTTTCAAATATTAAAAACGATAAAAATCCAACAATTCCAAAAATTTAAAAAATAAATAAATAAATAAAAAAAAAATCGAAAATCCGGAATACAATCACTGATGGAGCTTTCCAGTGCTGAATTCATACTATGTTACAGACAATATTTAAAATAGAACAATAATTTCATTTAATATAAAGCAATGATGGTTTCAACATTTAAACAGATTGTAGTCCCATTTTGAATTCTACAATTTAAGATTTATTAATAATCCTTAACGCGTGACGTTTTCTGGTAATTTTAAAATAATATAACTAATGAAAAACACGACTAACTCCACGTTCATATTTTAAGTATAAAAAAAAATTCGTATTTGCCGATGGATAAAATATTCTTTTCATAAAATTTGTAGAATAAAAAAAAAATGGCGGCTAAAAAAAGCAACAAATGAACTATAATTTTAGCTAATTCAAACAAACTCTTACGGCAAAATATTTAAAAATAAACAACAGATAATGAAAATGGAAAATTCAGCATAATATTATTAAATACGAGTACACTAACTAATTGATAGGCATTAAAGAGCTTGGAGCATTATAATATAAGAATAAGCCACATTTTAAAATAATTCAGGAAAGAGGGGGGGGGGCACGAATACAACAATAGTAAAGATAATTTTCTGTACGTTGTGCTGTTATTTAGTTAAAATTCAACAAATCCTTAAAGTACCCATCTGGAAAGAACATTGAGCAACAAATATTACTTTCGGAAAAAGTGTGGTTTGCCACTATACAACCGCGAACCCTTCAAATAAATCAACTAAAAAACTTTTTATAGAATTTTATGCCAAAAAAATAAGATGACATTTTACCTGATTTAATCTCCTTAGTTTAGTTCTTTTTTTTTTTCTTTTTTTAAAGTAAAAATATAGATTTTTTGAGTTAATAGCAACAAATTACAATATTTTTACAAAGCATTTTATTTGAAATCCTGTTTTACGTTTTTCTAAAAGAAAATTTCTGATCATAAAATTTTTAAAAACTAACTCATTGACAGATCTAAGGAAAAATAAAATAAAAAATAATACGCATCAGAAATCCCTTCCAATTAGGTACTTGCACTTCAAGAAGATCACAGATACCCACACATGTGACCTATGACGTCAGCTCCAGTTGATCGTTTATAAGGAAAATGGCGTGTTAAAGTTGAGCTAAGTTTCTCCACATAAGTCAGAATGTTAATTAAATTGATTTTGATTAAATACAGTACCGTATCGCCCATCGAATTTGTTGAAATATAATTCTTTCTCGTCTTTTACTTAACTTAGAATTATATTATTTATTTATGTATTTTATTGTAACCGTGATATATTTTTGTTTTGTGTACCTGGCAACTTCGATGCATAATTAGTTTGTTTATGTTCCCCATGGCTTCGTGCCTGTCTTTGTCTTAAGTAAGAAATATAGAGAAAAAGAATTGAAATTTTTATTAAAGAATCTTGGAGCAAGAATATAAAATGCGTCACTTAAGAGAATGGATACATTGCCGGGCTTTACTCGAAATAGAATGGTTGCAAACGTAAACAAATGCCACGTTTCAACAACCAATAAGGATCGATATACTCACCAGATCATGATTGGTATGCCGCCAAATGCCCCGGATTATCCCTGCAGTGCACTTGTCCTAGATTTGCTCAAACAGCTTTGTCACGACATAGGACCGGGCATATAAAGTGTTTGACCTTCAGAGACTTATGCCTATTGTCATTGCTCGGCCATCCCTTCTCCATCTCATCTTTTGGATTGCATTGGTGCCTCTGTGAGGCAACTGATGAGTGATGGAGAGACTGTTTATGACTTGCTCATGCGACATGATCTTCTGGACTTGGTCTAGGGCTCTAGACCAAGGGGATAAGCAACAACAACAACAGACTAAGACATTATCAATAAAACCCGAGTTTTGGAATTTATTGACCGAAATTGAAGAGCAATAAACAAAGAAGACAAACGAAATTCTTAAATAACGGGGCAACAAACTTAATCCTAAATACATTTCATTAACTAAGTCGTCTTTGAATCAAGCCATTTCGTTACTCTCGAATCAAGCTAAAAACTTCGCCATTTTGAAAACATGACTCATTTTTAAGAATCAGCCATTCATTTAACCATAATTATGGGTGGAATAAAACCAAGATTTTTGAATTTGTACACAAAATTAATAGGAACAATAAGCAAAGATGGCAAACAAAATTCAAAAGTAGTGTAGTAATACCAAAATTAAGCCTAAACACACCTCATTCATTTCATCGTTTTTGAATCTTACGCCTCTTTCCTGAACATTTTAACACTTGGCCATTTTGGAAACATTTAGAACTCATTTTTAAGACTTAGCCATAATTACATTTGGACCGAAACCTTTTTCAAATGAGGTAGTGTTTTTGGTAAAATGGCAGAACGTCATTAGTAATCGAAACAACCGCATTTCTGGGTATATATTTGCTAGTGCCATTAAGTTTAATCGCTTCTGTAAAATAAACGGTTGTTTCTAATGACATCTCATTTCTGGAGAAGAATGGGGGAGAATATTTAACTTTGAAAAGGCCATCGATTCGAATAGTTTTGGCATTATGTGATTCATTTGTCATGATCCTTAAAAACAGAGAACGAAGAAAATGGCTGGTTTCAGGCACATTTGCGTACGACGAAAATTGCGAAACAGAGTCGAACTTCCGACATTAAAAAAAACAAAAACAGCGATAAATTGGACTGTTAATTGCCGAATTCGTATTAAGAAAACAAATTAAATTCCTATTCTCAATCTCCTCATTTTTACAAAAATCTCCAGATTGCAGAATTTTAAAAAAAAATGTTGGATGTGGGAAATGATAATAAATTTCATTGAAATGAATTATCGACACATATTTCTTATTTAAAGTTCGCAAAAATCATAAAAACTAGCCTCTAAATATTTAATCTCAATTGACTTATGTAATAGTTTTTGATACAAGATAACAGTACTTTCCTGTATTTAGGCGGTTAAGTGACAAACCTTGCTCTAGCAAATCAAACCATATAAGATTACGCAGCAATTTTCAGAGGTAGGGGAGCGTCAGTGAACAGAGCTCTGAGGCAGAATTTTTTCGAGCTATCTGCAACAAAACTTTCTAGCACTAATATCGTTCAGCAAGATACTTTCAATAATAACAAACATGGATGTTATTAATTTAAAATAACAAAAGCGCTGTGTTTANAAATTCCTATTCTCAATCTCCTCATTTTTACAAAAATCTCCAGATTGCAGAATTTTAAAAAAAAATGTTGGATGTGGGAAATGATAATAAATTTCATTGAAATGAATTATCGACACATATTTCTTATTTAAAGTTCGCAAAAATCATAAAAACTAGCCTCTAAATATTTAATCTCAATTGACTTATGTAATAGTTTTTGATACAAGATAACAGTACTTTCCTGTATTTTGGCGGTTAAGTGATAAAACCTTGCTCTAGCAAATCGAACCATATAAGATTACACAGCAATTTTCAGAGGTAGGGGAGCGTCAGTGAACAGAGCTCTGTGGCAGAATTTTTTCGAGCTATCTGCAACAAAACTTTCTAGCACTAATATCTTTCAGCAAGATACTTTTAATAATAACAAACATGTATGTTATTAATTTAAACTAACAAAAGAGCTGTGTTTACAAAAACAATAAAAAATTTTTAATTGAACATGTAATAATTTTTTATTGTAATGTTATAGGTGATATTCTCGCATTTTGTTGGACGCACAAATTATTTATTTCTTCGTATTTCGTAAATAATCATCACAATAAAAAACATAATTAAAAATCATAAAATCCGTAGTAGTAATTGCCAAAAAAAAAATCGACGACGAAATCAAGCGAATCCTCAAATGCTTGTTTCGTTTCAAGATTAGGTTATAATAAGTAATGAATAATATCGTATAAAAAATAGCAGATTTAAAAACTATGGAGAAATCAGTAGCAATAACTGCCAAAAATTCGATAGAATTATTGCCTTGTAAATACTCAAATACACGATTCGAATTTTCCATATTGTTTGAAATATATCGGGATATTTAAAAACCACGTGAAAATCAGTATCAATAACTGCCGAAAATACAATCGAAACATTGCATCAATTTGCGATGCTATCGGCATCGTATTGACTCCTCAAATGCTTGTTTCGTTTCGAGATTAGGTTGTAATAGGTTATAATGGTTAGGTTGTAATAGGTTATAATAGGTCGAGATAAGGTTGTAATGTTCCTTCAGTGTGATGGATTGGTTATTCCTAAATTTCTCTTTCCTAAATTTTTTCGAATGCCATTTTTCTTTTACTGTAAACATAATTTCTTTTACTGTAATGTTTTCTTAATTTAGCCTAAAAAGTATCAGTACCTACCTGAATTGAAAAAACTTAAGACGTAAATTTTTAGAGCTATCCATAGCCTTCTAAATGTACATAAAAATTTCAGCGAATTTATAAATTGACTACAGCCCATGGGTTATGGGCGACGGTTTTGAATTCATTCTTAATTCTGATTCGAAGACAACATCGTACCTGGGACCGATTTGCGATTTCTATCGGTGATGGATTAGTTATTCACTCAGACTTTTTTTTTTTCTACAGAGGTTTTTTTACTGTAAATAATAAAATAATCGTAAAAAATATCAGTACCTGGATGGCGACCAGAATTTTTAAAGTAAATTTTCAGGATTTTTTTTGACACAGTACGTTGAATGGTTTTATGCATAGTGTGCAAGATAAACCTTACCCGAAGCATAGAAAAGCTCCCGATATAAAAATGTAATCTTTATATACATAAAAATATATATATATACAATATATTAACCTTAGAGGCAGTTACAAAAACTTAGCCAATCACAAAAAATTATCTCCATAAAATTTTCTACCTTAAAAACAAATCTTTTGAAAGCCGATAAAAAAAAAAATTTAAAAAATGCCGCTTTATATTAAATGGCCTGGTGGCGAGGATATTCATTATTTTTAAAAAGGAGCGAAAACATATTTTCTGGAAAGAATGGGAACAAGGGAAGGGAGGTACCTGGGAAGATATCTTTCATAAAGAGATTAAGGGAATTTCTTGTCATCGTTATCACATGAGCAGCGAAATCGATGAGGGTTTTGTGAAGACCATCACTCTTTCTCTCTCCCCTCACACCATTTTTACACCTTTTTCTTCTTTTTAAAAGTCCGATTTCAGATCGAGAAAAATAGAAGGATAGATTTTGCGATCTGATGACGGCGTGCGAGTTGAGTTGTAACATGATCAACGTCAGTTCGAGATGTCATTTCCAAAGGGGATTTTTGGAAAGAAAGTATGGTGACGCCCACTACGAACCATTCACCCACACAAACACTCCCCCGCTCTAGACAGTATTTAACCTTTCATTGAAGGGACGATTAAAAGTTGAAGAAGAAAAAAATGATTCATTATAATAATACCTGACTCCTATTAAATGAGGTCTTGATTCAAATTTCATGTTTCCTTAGATTGAAAAATCAAATTATAAAAAAATGACCTTTTTTAAAGCACTGGGTAATAATAATTATAAAAAAAAAAATTTCATTTTCAAAATTGAATAGTTGAATAAACATCAAGAATGGACGATTTTCGACTGGTTTATCAAAATCAATTCAATAGACCGAAGAAACGAAGTGATTTTAAATTTCGCCTTTTCCATTTCTGTTTCATCCAGCAATCCAACGAGTTATGGCGTTTTTAGTTCTCCCTGCTCTAGCAAGAGCGATTCGCTATTTTCCACTAACGTTTTTCTTTTTCCCTTACATGAGAAATATTTTTTAACATAAGGGTTCGATAATATATACTCTCTCTAAGGGCACCCTGTCGATATTAAAAAAAATAGCCTTTTCATACCAAAATAGCCTTTTCATGCTGACAAGAAATACAATACAGATGCCCGGAGCATTTTCAATAAGTGTCGTAAATAATCAGAGTTTTTGTTTTGTTTGTAAGTAGTACGTGGAATAATATGTAATATATATTATGCAAATAAAATATATTATTAAATTAAAACACATAATGCAAACCCTTTTTTTTTTCTTCTTTTTTTTTTATTTAATAAATTTGACCTCCAATGATTTTGACCACCGATTTTGATTTTAAATGATGTCTATTAATGGGTCATTTACAGTTTTTTTTAGACCAGATTATGTTGCGTATACTTAAGGATTCATACTCTAACAAAATAATAAAGATTTAGTTCTCTTTCATTTCGGTAACCTCTGCTCACAGCGTGAGACCGGGTAGCTAATTTACAATCCAGCGGAATTTAACTCATTTATTTACTTTTTATATTATAGTCATTTGGAGGTTTTTTTTCCGGGCTGTAGCAGGTCGCAATTATAATGCAAGCTTTTATTTCTTTTAAAANGCACTTTCAAGGACCTAAATTTAGCAAAAAAGAATTCAAGGACTTTCAAGGACTCTCAAGGACCGTGGGAACCCTGTACTTGATCGGGGGGAAGAAAAGAATCACTTTTTTTTAATTATTTATTTTTTTATTCGAAAAAAAATGTCAAACAGAAAACGTTAATAGCTGCTGGATTGGAAAATCCCGACTGCAAGTAGGGGTTTGACCGAGTGCTACCATCACCCTAAAATGCTGATGAAGAATATCAGAATAAAGAATAGAAAAAAAAAAGGTATTTTAAAAAAAATGTGCTATCTAAGTAGAGAGTGCCAGCGAAAGCTGCAGCGGAGCCGAGAAGGAACGCAACTATTTCGCATGCGAATTTCGTACATAATATTCCTAAATGGCATTAGAAAATGAAAAAGTCTACTACCTTTTTACTGAAATACTAGTATTTCTTAATTTTACAATAGGGTCGAAGTTTGACATGCAGAAAAGTCATATTTGTTTATGAGCGCCATACGACTTTTTTTTTTATTTAAAATTCCGATTTGTTCTAAACTTATTGCAATTATGAGTTGTTGTTTCCTTTTTTTTCTTTTCTTTTTTTACTTTTGTTTTCTCTACTTTACATTTTGTTTTGCTGCGTAAAAACTGTAAGACTTAAAATCTTTAAACTAATAGGGATTAATCTATCGACAAAATGTTCTTACATAGAAATACAATAATTATTTAGTTTCTTAACAAAATGATAATGAAGGGGGTTGGGGAGCGAACCAAGCAGAGAGCGGAATCTCAAAAATAAATAAATATAATAAATAACATTATCTTACACTGATAGCAAATAACTTTTGACATTTAGTATTTTTTTTTTCTCGTTTCGTTTATTTCTTTATTTGTATGACATATATCACAGCATATTATGTTTCAAAGTTAGAAAAGAAAACAGTTATTCAATNCCCCCCCCCCAAAAAAAAAAGAAGAACGAGAAGGGAAAAAAACGCCTATATATTTACTGGTTAAATATTTCATAAAACATTGCCTAGCAAAGTTCCTTATTTAATACAGAAATATCCGGATCGCTGGCTATAGAGGAAAAAGTTACGATTTTTATATCCCATGAGAGGAAAAAGAGTTAGAGCGTACGGGTTCAGGTAATACGAGCACCACACATCAGTCAAACCAAATCCCATTTTCGCCTCAGATTTTATTTCCATCGACGCTTGTGATTCGAGGGGTCCGAAAGACATAACCCCGAATGAATCCCCGGATGATTCCCTTCTTGCGAAGAATATCCATAAGAGTAAGAATCATTCTTTCTTTCATCATTTTTTTTTTCCAAACAGAAGGTTGTGATTTACAACTTGTCGATTGGCAGTGTTGCTATGGGCACGGCCACATTTACACCCAGAGTGATGGGGATGAGAATGAAAAAGGACTCCAAAAAGCTCTTTCATGACAGTCGTTCACTTGTCCTCCGCTTTTTATTTCAGAAATGTACCACTCTATAAAATGGAGAGGAAAGACGATACATTTTTGAAGTTCGATGGCTATCCGTTACACGATGACAGTGATGATGTGAAACGTGACCATAAAGTTTATAAAGGAGGCAGATACCCTACTTGTTAGCGCAAAGATTATGTTCATGTCAAGAAGATCAAATCGCGCATATTTCCCACTTAATATTCTCACTGGGGCCGACCAGGTGGCCGAGTGGTTAGCATGCCTGACTGCGGAGCCGATGGTTGCGGGTTCGAATCCAGCTCAGGGCATGGATGTTTCGTTCTCTCTCTGTGTTCTATGTCCTTTCTTCTGCGTGATTGTGTGAATGTAACACGCCCTATAAACGGGTTTATGGTTGTATGACGCTTCTTCACCGCCGTGGCTTAGCCAAAGAATATATATATAAGTGAGAAGAAGACCAGCTCTCATAGGCCCCCATGTAAACCTGTTCCGGAGGCAATGGTTACCTCCATCAAGGTGGGGAAGTATTGCTAGAAAAACAACCTGCCTCCTTACAGAGGGTCCCTCCGTCCTTACTCCGTAAGAAACCCATTCCTCTCCGCTCCCAACAAATACCTTTCTCCTTGTCTCCCCCCACTCATGTAAACAGCTAATGAAAAGTGGCTTTGCTTTTGTTCTTTACAGACTTATATGGTTTTGAAAAAGGTTTACTTATTAAACAAGGAAAATATTTACTTGTGACGAATTCATTAAAAGATAAATATAATTTATTATTTTAACATAGGTGTATAATTTAAATAGATATCCGTCACTTAAAGATGTCACTTTAAACAGTCACTTTAAAGATGGCGAAAAATTTGTTGTTAAACAAGTTTAGAGACGCTACGATGGATGAAAGATGTGCGCATGCGTCG
>NC_092208.1:92096024-92160867 GCF_043381705.1 Parasteatoda tepidariorum
ATGGCATAATATTGCTGTGTCCTCAGGGATGTTTCCCAGACCGTCGCCAATAGCCCATTGTGCAGCTCTAGTGTGACGTAAATGAACTATAATAACCGAAATGATAATAATAAAAAATAGTGTTTTAAAAGCGTTTTTTTCTCCTAAAATTTATTTTGCACTTTGTTTTAAACATACAAATAATTTTTAACGTTTCATTTAGAAATTGAACATTACGATCGAACTTAATAATTATGCAACTATTTATGCATAATAGTACAAGAAAATATTAATCTGTAAAAAACGCTTTAAAAAAAGTTTTTAGCACTTTGTTTTACGCGTATTATGAATTTCTAAACAAGCATTTCAATAAATATTTTAAGCAAGATTTGAACATTGTAGTCAATTTATTTAATATCTTTCTTAAGCAAAACATATATATCTTCAAATTTATAAATTGATTTAAATCAATCTGAGTATGAAGTATTGATAGAAATCTGACTTTCTGTGCCTTACAAGTAAATGAAATTCAAAAATACTATATCGCGATGCAAAACTGACGATGCATCACGATATATAATTTCTAATATCGATCACGATATATAATTTCTAATTCAGTCCTACTTGTGACGAATTCATTAAAAGATAAATATAATTTATTATTTTAACATAGGTGTATAATTTAAATAGATATCCGTCACTTAAAGATGTCACTTTAAACAGTCACTTTAACGATGGCGAAAAATTTGTTATTAAACAAGCTTAGAGACGCTACGATGGATGAAAGATGTGCGCATGCGTCGGATCAAAAAACTTTGGCGCTTTTCTTGTCATACGGAGGGACCTTGCTGGCCCCTGCTACGCATCGGAGAAGCTAGACTTCTTCTCACATTATATATTCCTTGGCTTAGCCTTAGATGCTCACTGGGTAACGAGAAGAGAGTAGGAGTTCTGGCATTTCTGAGGTCAATGGGAAACAGACCCAAGTCCCCGGCATTAACCAAAAAAAAAAAATTCTGACTGGGTGCTGTTTACTAAAATTACAACTATAATTCTATCTGCTACTACGAATTATCATTATAATGGACTTATACTGACTATTTCATTTATTAAAAACACAATCTATTGAAGTCTTTCAATCATATCGATGGCTGTTGTGTTGTTTCTAATGCCAATTGCCAAACCAGAAAGCCTGCTTGGTTTAAGGCAGTGGGTACGTTTCTTGCTTTCCAGTGGCGCCATCTATGCTCAAGAAAACGATTTAGCCACATCCACGTCACATCCCGTTTATAGGGCGGATCCATTCATACACACATCGTAATTTTCACCCGAACGATTTATCTCAAATTCGGTACCCCCAGAGGTTTGATTTGTTATGGAGACATTGAGGAGGACCCGACAGCTTTAACGTGCACCAGTCACCATTAAATACACGGGAAGTCTTCGGCCTGCTGGGATCGAACTCACGACCTCTTAGACAGGGGCCCAACGCTCTACCAAACAGGCTATCCCGGCCTCCGATGGCTGTAACTAAGCTGTATCGATGGCTGTATAACGTAAGGAACTTTTAAATAAAATACTTAAAGCTATTCATTTCTTTTTTAACATAAATAAAAAAAATTACAACAAAGTGCACCTACTATGGTCTTAACAAATTCTGCATATGAAATAGCGCAATGATTTGAGCTATTTAGGACAGTAAAGTTTCATAATTTACTTTTTCAAAACAATAGAGAATTGAACAGTATTCTGAATTGAAGCGATGAATAAATGTAAACGATACAAAAAAATATTTATATTTAAAAACTGTCGCAGGACCATTTAATTCGGTGAGCTATAAGGAAAATTAAATAAAAAGCCCTTTAAATAAAATAATAAGCCTCAAAAACTAAATAATAAGCATTTAAAATTAAATAATAATAAGCCACAAAAACTAAAATACATAAAAGTCTTTACAATGAAATAAAAGCCCTTAAAATTAAATAATAAGCCTAAAAAATTAATTAATAAGCCTTTAAAATTAACATAATAAGCCTAAAAAAATTAAATAATAAGCCTTTAAAATTAAATAAGCCTCAAAAATTAAATAATGAGCCTTTAAAATTAAATAATAGTTTCAAAACAAAATTAAGTAGAATTTGAAATGCTATCATTTGACACCTTGAAAAATAGTGTGCTGAAATCAGCGATTTAAAAATTTAGATAATGTATGTTATTGACATTCTTTTACAAAAAACTGTTTCAACCATAAACTAGAAAATTTTCCTCAACTTAACGTTAATCTCTTTATCGGATTGTGCATATCAATATTTGGATAGTTAATAATATTTGCTTTACTTTGAAACTCTTATAAAATATTTACAGTAATTTTTTTTTAAAAAAAAAACTTCATAATTGTACTTTTTACAACAATTTTATGAAATGCACAGCAATACTATGGGTTCGTTCAAATATTACGTATGCATCTAAAGGGGGTTCTGTGGTTTACTTATTTTTGCTGACAAGAGGGGAGGAGGGGTATGCTCATATGTAAGGAACTTAAAATCCCCTTATTTGCAAAATTTTTCTTAAAAACAAAATAAAAAATTTAATAAAAAAAATTGCACGTGGAAAAAAAAAATTTCTCCGAAGACTTTCGCAGGTCCAAAAAATTTGAACACAAAAGGAAAACAAACAACAACAAAAAGATTCCTAAGAAATTATTGGACTCAAAAATTTATAAAAATAATTCAAATTCTGTTTAATTGAATTTAATCTTAAAGCTAGATGACTACAATGAAAGACAAAGTAAAAACAGGGAGATCTCGCAATGGGTTTATGATTTGCTGAAATTTGGCCGACTTGGTGGGGAGGGAGAATACAAATTTGCCAAAAATATGCTGACGTAAAATTTTAATGACCCTAACGAACGTACATAATTATGATAAATGAAGTGATAAAATTTGTAAATATAGAAGAACTTTAAAAATACTGATATGGGGATTGAAAAGTACAAAAAAAAATTTCAAATGAAATACATCCTAATGAAGATAAGAGAATGATTATATTACGAAAATAGTATTTTCATGAAGAAGATATTAAAGTAAATCATTTCAAAATAATAAATGGATGAAAGAGTATGAAGGATTTCCAAGTAAATTCATATTAAAATAAGTGAATGAAGGAGACTTAGCTGTTAAAGGACCGAGTAGCCAACACACAGGAAAGATATTGGTTTACTTAGGAGGTCACCAGCTACCGAATTATAGACACATGTGTATCAAATACGGCAATATGGGGATCGTAACTGTTAGTCATTTGCGTTGAATACAAAAATTTTGTGATCATTACTGATAATTTTATATCAAAATGCATTAGTGATTATTTAATGTCGCTATTGCTCTGGGGATGGAGCGTTCGCCTTCCACTGAGGTAAACCGGGTTCGAATCCCAGCGATGGAAGGTCGATACGAATTCCGCATCCGGCTCGCACAGATGCACATTGATGACGGGAAATATCCCCAGTGGTGGATGGATCATAGGTCAGAGCCCTCTTGCTAACCGTGGGAGGTCCTCGTAGTCTTCCTCTCCATGTAACGCAAATGCAGGTTAGTTCCATCCATAAGTCCTCCACGAAGGCAAATTTCTCCACTACTTGATCCAAGAGTCAATTTGTCTTCTGAATTGGGTTCAAAATGACAAGGCTACGGAGTTTAGCATTAGTAGTCGTAAACCCAAAATTGGGTCGACTGTTCAACTAGGGTTATAAAATAAAATATTACAATCTAACGATAGTTACTCAACGCGATAGTATTCCGAGTGTTGACAAATTTTATTTCAGTATAGAAAATAATAACCTAAGTAAAAAAGATATAATTTATAGTGGAAAATATTGCGATATATTGCTAAATACAGTCAATTCGCTATAACTCGAANATTTATAGTGGAAAATATTGCGATATATTGCTAAATATCTATTTTTTTCTACAATACATTGGCAATTATTGGTTATAAGTACCAATGGTGGTGCTGGCGTTAACTCGATCCATATAAACGATAAGTACTGGGGGGGGGTAAAAGAAAAGATAATTGTTAAAACAATTGACCATAAAGTTTTCATATTTAGAACAGCGCCACATTATAGAACTCAGCTTACCTTGCAAGTGCTTGCATATTCCAAATAAGAAATCGTATCCACGTAAGAGTCAAAGCGAACCATTTTGGTTTGTCTTTTCTTGAGGGGACAGAGGGAACACATGGCTCCTCCCCATCACCCCACACACTTCGGCATCTCACATTGGACACACTTCATGTACGGACAACATTTCGGTTTATGTCACAAAATTGTCATGAATGAAAAATGAAACTGGTAACTTCCGAGCTTTAAGCATGATAAAGACAACAATATTTCTCGCAAATAGGCAAGTTTTTGTTTATATGTATTTTAATTAAAATATTCTACGGCAATAAATAGGAAAGAACTAAAAAAAAAATATACAATGAAGTTAACTAAAATAATAAAATTAAAAAACTAAACCGAAGCCAATTAAAAATTCTTTAAATAGCATCAACAAAAAATTCACAGCACCATAAACAAATCCAAACTATGTCTTCAAAAGTAAACTAATTAGAGGAATAAAAATCATTTAACTATTCTAAAATACTCCTGAATCTGTTGCGGGTGAATCATTAGATAAATATTTAAAACATCTCAATTCATTAAGAGTGGGAAAAAACTGAAAATTAAATACCACAAAGAGATGTAACAAAATACACTGAATAATTAATGAAACGATTTAAAAGTAAAACTACCGCAAAATTTAAAACGATAAAATTACATTTAAAAAAAGAGTTCAAAAAAATTTAAATTACTAAAAGAAGAAAAAATTATAAATATCAAGCAAAATTTTAGTTACATATAAAAAGATTTAAAAGAATTATAATAATTAGATTTCATCTTTTAAAAAATCTAACATATTGAGAATCCTTTTTTTTTTATATGCAAGCTAAAACCGTCAGAAGCAACACTGATTTAAAAATCCAACACACATTTGGTCTAGATCTGATTTAAATAACAAAAAGGACATTCTTTATTCCACAGTCAGCTCAGATTGAATGTTCTTCAACAAGAACGACAGCACGCACTATCGTTTGCAAGCGCAGTCACGAAATTCCAAAAATATCGTTTGCATTTAAAACAGCAATTCCTTAATACTTAAAGATATTGCACACCGTCTGGAAACTTTTTCTTGATATATCACTTATAAACGAAGTTTAATAATACTGGATAAATATTATTGGAAGACACGAAACAACCCGTTTTCACTACTGCAGACGATTTGACTGCTAAGCAAGTGATTTTCACTGCACGACCTTCTTCGGCCGCGACTGTTCCATAAGTGAAGTCTCGGGAAGGTAGAAAAAGGGTGGCGGCGCTACACGGCAGCCGCACGCCACACTCCATCATTTATTTATTTTTTCTCTGATGTCTCAAATTATAAACACCTCTTTCAATTTCTCATCTGCACAAAAGAGAATGTAGAGTGGACACGCAATAAAGAACTACATTTTGAAACATAGTGCCCGAATGAATGTATTTTTTAACATTCTCTACAATTTTAGCAAATTTCACGAAATTTTCAACAACAAAAAATATGATAATGCTGAGATTTTACACAGAAATTTTACGACTCATTTGAGTAAAACTTAATATTTTTAGAACTTAAACGTCATTTGGGAACTTTTGTTTTACCTTCTGTGACAAGTATAGATGACATTCAGAAATGAATCGTGTGATCTTACAATAGTTTATTCAATAAAAAAATTATTTTGTTGGTTTTTATTTAACATTATCGTTGTCTAACTGCACTACTTCCATAAGAAACTAGATATATTTTCGTTATTTCAAAATTATTAATCATATTTATTTCAACTACACAGTTTAGTTAAAAAAAAGTTGATCAATTGAAGTCCAATAATATTTCTTTAAACATAATAATAATAAGCTGCATCGCTGAATAGATTGTTATTGTGTTCTTTCCATAGTGTGTTCATCAAAATCTATAAATCTACCCTATTTTTCTGCTCACAGATCCGCAGTTTTACGTAGAGCAAAGCACATTGAATCGTATGCTTTAAAAAAATAGTCTACATCCATTGTAAATATTTGTTTTCATTTTGTGGTCAAAGACAAGTAAAAATTATATTCCACTATGTTAGCGTTTTTAACTTACGAATTTTTGCAAAATCTTTTATTTTCACTAACGTGAATTTGACATTTTTTCAAGAGCGCATGCGCATTCCGCCAGAACTGACGAATGTGCACATACATGCCCAATTACTTGAAATCTTACGTACGGGAATTAACGGAGAACGGGAATTACGGGAGGGCACTGAATTTAACGTAAATTTGCGAAATCTCCCAACACTACATGACACGCACGCAAACTATAATAAATTGTTTTAAACTAAATTACAAGTTATTATGATTCAATTTTAACAGAATCAATCTTCAATGTAACTATTTATGGTTGCATTAAGACTCAATTGTCGCCGCATTGTGGCTCCAAGTTCCGATATTATGAACAGAATCAATCTTCAATATAACTATTTATGGTTGCATTAAGACTCAATTGTCGCCGCATTGTGGCTCCAAGTTCCGATATTATGATACAACGTTGAACCCATTTTCTGATAGTTAAATTATCATTTAATAACTCTTGTTAATTTTCTAATACAGTCACAAAACTCCTGTGCCACTCTATACCCTAATACGATGTATATTTGCTACAATCTTGACAAGGACATTTCCAATAAGGTTCAAGGTCATATTTTCGTTCAATAACTTCATTATTGTGTCATCAAGTTTAAGACGTACGATAATACGGTTTTTACACACCAGGCACCCAATTTTCGTAGCGGCACATTTGACCGATATTATAGTTTAACACACTCCAAAATTTTTAACATTGTTCATCTAGATTTGAATAAATAAAACAAAATGACATGGGAAAAAGAAACCCAAACAATGGCACAAAAATAGACCTATTATTTCGTTACTAAAGCAAAACAATGAGAATAAAACACAAATAATGCAACAAAAGTCAACAATTCTATTTTTATACAATTATTCGTGCATTATTGACATTGTTTGCTTTACTTATACTTAAAACTTTTTTTGTTTAGATTAGATTTGTTTAGTTTGAATATTCAAATATAAAAATGAGCAACAGAGATCTCAACCTAAATTATACTGTATAAAGTGAAATAATAATTTTTAAAAAAAATTTTTTTAAAGCTTCAACGACTATTTTTTTAAATTCTCTTGATATAGTGTGTACCATCTCTTATGAAAAATATCATACGTACAAAAATTACTAACAACGATGCACACCACAATAATTGACACATACTATCCAATGCGATAATGTCGAGACTATTATCGTATAACATGATAACGCAATTATTACTGACAACGATATCGAATACAATTAATTCACAAACAACTAAAATAATGCGATTATACCGAAAAAGATACAGTATTATTGTGGGTGACTAGGCAACAAATTTATCAATCAACAGTCAGGCAACAAGAACACTTACTTTGGGGTTTCATATGAATAATGCATGTAAAAAACAATGTAGGTTAATGAAATCTGAAAAAATTCTCGATACAGCGTTAAATACCAATATCACCCATGATGTATCTCAATAATAAAATGACACTATCACCCAACACTTCTCGTGAGACACTCCAACCATCTTCTAGAACAGTGGTTTCCAACTGGCGGCCCGCAGGCCTCATCCGGCCGCGAAGCCTTTTTTTGTGACCCGCGAACCAAAATATATTAGTTGTCATTTTTTTGAGGACAATCGTCGTAGAAAATTTATATGGGTTTTAAATATTTTAAGTTTTATGCCTTAACAATTATGATATCTGTTTCACATTAATTTTTTGATATACATAGGTGCACATTAAAGTTATTGTAGCCAGAATTTCTTTATATGCAATTAAATATTTTTAAAAATCTACTTCTTATTTTAATTTGTAATTCAATACTTTTGCTTTGTACAACCTAATAAAAATCTGACAGTAATATTTAATGTTCCTTCAAACATAAAAGAGTCCTATATAAAATTTTGATAAAGTTGCGGCCCGCCATTTGACTAGTGTTTTTAATTGCGGCCCCCGGCCTTATGTAAGTTGGAAACCCCTGTTCTACAACAATGGATAATTTTTCATTACCCTTGATTATATTTCTAAGTGAGTTGACACTTCAGGACAATTTCTAATAATAAAATTCATCCTCATCCCGTAAAAGTACATTCATTTTTAAACATAGCGCTTACACTAGAAAAATACTCTTTGAACTGAATAAAAGCTTCGTAGAAGGAGAAGAAAAAAATGTCCACTACCACAATATTTAAGAAACAAATAAAAACTGGAACCGGGAGATATTAATAAACACGGCGCTAACCGCAGATAAGGCGGGATCGCCGCGGGGTAGTCGCTTTAGTCACCCAAAAAAATGTTATCACGCCACGAAAGAAATTTTTTTTTTTCTAGCCATGTAGACTTATTCATATGAGAAAAACGGGAGAAATTCTGCGGCTATGTTTTTTACTATAAGAAAAAAAGCTGAACTGAGAGTGTTATTTGCAGAGTTTTGTAATAAAAACAGAATACTATGATAAAACTATTAAACAAGTAACATTTTCTGACAAACATTTACTTAACAATTTCATGTTTGTTGACCTTATGGGTTGGGTAAATATGATTTCATTCGTTTTACAAGCAAATAAAGGACGTTTCCTGCATTTGAAGAACTGGGCGGGTCTAAGTGTGATATATAAAATAAAACTTATCTTAGTACCAGTTAACAACATTAATTTTTCATTTATTTTAGTAGTACTCAATGAACTCAATGAATAAAGGTACTAAGTGACAAGCTTTGATTGTTTTTGGAGAGGACAACAAACAATCGACGAGCAGCCCTAAAAAACGTGTCTTTTTATAGCAAACTAACGCCAAGAATGAGCGTGATGTAGTTTGTAACACATTCTCTGCTTCATCCTTCACTTTTTAGCGTTTTTTACCTAGTTAACTTCCATTTTAATCCCTTAAGTTTAATTCTCTATGTAAGTCATAAGATAATTCTTTCATCTTGATATCTTTCAGTTTCATGCTTCCAGAATTTTTTTTAGATGTAAACAAACGTCCGTTAAGAATGTTAAAGTAAGTTGTCTCCAGAAATTTCTTAAGTTTATCTATAAATTAAGACAGAGAGAAAGTTTAAAAAACAAATGACAACTCTGATGTACTAGTGTATTTTCGAATGAAACTCTAAAGAATATATATATATATGTTCGAGTAAGAAAATAATAAAGAAGATGTAAATGCATCCATCTCAATTTGTGATTGAATTTCTAATTTCTTGAAACCAGCCTCTCTTCAGTGCTGTAACGGTAAAAGTATGAAGTAGCGATTCCCAATGGATGTTCCACGGAATATTATTTGGGAGCAGCTTCCGCTTTTTTGTAACCGGTTATTATTTTCGAAACCTGTCATCTAATTTGTATCGAATTAATAATTCATCATTTACTTAATATTTCCGTTATTTTTAAGAAATTGAATAAAATGCTTGTAAAGGAAGAAAATTCAGAACAATGTTTTTTTTTCTCCTACTAACAATATAATGAATAAATTATGAAAAGGATATGCATTTATGAAAAATAGCATTATTATTCCGCATTGAATAAAAAATAATTTTATCCAACAATGAAGAAATATGTTTCTATGATAAGCATTCTCAACCCTATTTTATTCTTTTTCGTTTTTATTTTAATGGAAACCATATTTCAGCTCATTCATTTTTCATTTAATACACTAGGGGGCTAAGCCCCCCATTCGCTGCAGTTCATCAACCCCGATGATTACTTCGCAATAATTGTTGCTTCTTAGCACAAGAGAGTTGAAATTATTCAACTAAAAATATGTGTACTAAAAGGGAACATTTGTGCCTCCGCTTCCCACGTCCAAATATTTCCCTCCCAAATGATACTAAGATTTATTAATTGAACATAAATCATTTTTTTAAATAAACATTTTTTAAAAAGACATTCAAAATTAAAAGTATAGTGTTATATCAAATTTGGTGAGTGCACAATTGCTTATAAAACGGAAAGATGTATATTTTAAATACAGTTTTTGCATTCATCTCTTTGTGCATGCATCTGAAAGTTAAGTTCTAAATCACTTAACGAATCTCTTCAACCGTCATTCATAACAGAGTATATTAATGTCATTTGCACCCAAGAATAACAATTGTAAAACGGTTCATAAGATCAGACCCCGATTTATTAACCTTTATCTTAAAAAGTAACGCAGAATTACGTTATTCTAACAATAATAATAATAAAAACAATCTTCGTAAACTCTTAATTTAGGAAACAAACAAAATCAAACACCGGACAGGTAAATACTTTTAATGTATTTATAGGAAAATATTTATAGCAAAACAATACCTTTACGACTAATATCAATTTTAAGCTGATGTCAACCAAATCAATATGAAAATGAATGTGGGAAAACTGGATCCTACCCTGTGATTTTCCAGCCAATAAAAATGTATTGACTACAATGGGAAACTGATTTTTATACACATCATCATTAGATACACTAAAAACTAGAGTAGATGCCGCTCTAGACCTGCGAATTCAAAGGTCTGACACAAAACCCAATTTTAAGGTTTATTTGATAAAAGAATTTATAGTTGCATACAGACAGTGTCGCTTTTGCAGACTATCTTCATTTCGATGCCTGGCGAATGTTTGAAGTGGTATTCATTCAAACTTTTTAAATGTATTTTGACGGAGCACCCAACAACATTGGTTCGTAAGAACTGATTATCAAAAAAAAAAAAAAATTATTTAAATGACAAAAAGCGAATATATTTCTTCAATAAGTAAGAATTCGTGAAAATAACTCAAGAGATTCGATCACTACTTCCGATGAAGCTCATTTTATTAAAGTGCAAATTCTCAGTGCAAGAAACGAGAGGAGAAATTCTTTTCTCGATGAAATAAACGAAATGAAGCTATTGATCGGCGGCAATAAAGAGGAAGAACATTGCAAAATGCACTTGAGTGCGAGAGTAGTTTCTATATGAAAAATGGATACATTCTACGTCACATGTAACCTTTTTTGCGCCCATTTTAATATCTTCTCCAAATACATTAACCACTTTCCGATACCAAATCTAGGTTACTCAAAAAATATTAAATCTGGCAAAAATTAGACTCTCAGTTCTACAGTCCCCCCTTCCAAAAAAAAAAGAGGGAATCATTTTAAATGACTCAAATCCAAGTTTAATAAATAAAACAACACATTTTAAGCATATTATTTAAAAATTCATAAGCCTTGATGGCGCAGAGAATAGGATGATCAGCTTTCGAATAGGATGATAGCTGATGAATGAATGCATATCCAGGGGTGATTGCGACTCAAAAATCCTGCAAAATTTCTTGAGTAAAATCATTAATGACGCATTTCAAAAAATGTGTGTCTTTATAAATTTAAATCATTGATACTTTCGCAACATGAAATTCTAAGTAAATTATATACTTAATTATTAATTTAAATTATACTGCATAAGTTTTGTTTATCTCTAATCATATTTATTATTCTATCAGAAAAAATATTTACAAATGAAAGCGATGCCAAGTATAAATTCTAGTTCTAATATTATTAAATAAAATGTACAAGAATACATAAAAGTGATGGATGATTTCTTGAAACTTCTGGATCTTGGATTTCCGGATCGCGGTTAGCAAAACATCTGGAGCACATTTATCTCTGGTATATCTCCTCGTTCGCACCCACTACGGCGCTAACAAAAAGTACCTCCAGCGATAAACGGCGGATGAAGGGTTAAAATCTCCTTTTCTTCGGGCTAACCGTGGAATGAAGAATTGTGCATGTTGTGAACGCCGTCTAAAAAGCTCTGTATGTGAATGACCGAAATCAAGAGAATGACGACTTTCACCGGTGAATGTCAGCAATCACATAGACACTTTGGTGAATGTCCGAAATATTTATCATATCCCATTGGATATTAATTTATTCTTTGATAGTATTATATTTCATTCGATATTTTAATATCTGCTGAGGATAGATGAGGAGAAACATCAGTATTCAGAGTACCGGTTAAATGCATACTGGGCAATGACAGTTGACCTTAAACAAACATTGCTGTAGGGCATACCGGGCACTCAAATAGACAGAGTATATATTTCAGACATTTACCGAAGGGATTATGTGATTGTCAACATTCACCGGTGGAAGTCAACTAACACCCATTTCTGTCACTCAGAGTAGCCGAAAGTCGCCATTTTTATAACTGGCTGAACTAGGGCAGACACAACACTATTTCCTCCACTCTTTTAACACGCCGAGGAGTTCCGACTTCACGATAATCCGTTGTTCGCAACATTTTGAAGGGATGAAGCATCATTATACATTAAAGTCAATTAACAATAATTTAATAGTCAAATGAAAAACCCCATACTGTTTCATTTATTACCAACAATAAGAGATTTAACCGGAGACATTTCTTTGGAGTTTCAGTTATAGAGAACAGTAAGAAGAAAAAAAAGTAAATATTAGATTTCCTTTTATTTTATATTAGCAAAGCCACATTACATCGGAACAATAGATCACCAAAGAAATAAAAAGAAACGGGAGCGAGAGAGAAAAAAAAGGGAGCATAAGGAATAACCATTTTCTTTCTTAGACAGAAAAGGAGGTCCTGGAGGCGGCCAGATAAGGGAAGAAGTCCGGCCTAGAGAAAAAGGTCCGGCCTTTAACGTTCTTAAAAAGAGGTATAACATATCCCCCTTCTGAGAAAAGAGATTATTTTCTGCTCCCATGCAAGAGAGAACACGGGGTATTCGAGAAATCGAACAGATAATCCTGAAGGAATGGAGCGGATGATTCCGGACGATTAGAGGGAAGAAAGGGGCAGGCCATCCCTAAGATGAGATTTATCAATAAAAGGGATGTAGTACATCAAACACGGTCTACTTTGGCTATCTCATTCAATATACAAAAGAGAGGGATGTCAAGCTGATAGAACATATAACTTCATGAAATATTATGACATAACCATTTAATGAACTTCCACCTATTGCAAATGCATTTCTATATTCGGACTAAAAGATTCAGAAGTAACTTTCCGAATGTTGCTTCAATTCCGCTGACGTTTTACCCAGGGCCATTAAAATTTTAGGACATCAAAAATGATGAATTTACAAATTTTTCTTTACATGTGTTAAATCTTGGATATAATTTTACAATGCCTCGATACATAATTCATTCGAGTTACTATAATTTATACTTCCAAATGTGTCTCATTTGATTTCAGTTAATGTTTTCCTTTATATCACGAGTGTCATTTTTAAAATAACAACAAGGAACTTTTTGTCCACTTTTACGTCATATAAATTAACTGTATCAAAAATTTATAAAAGTATTCCCGATGTGTGTGTGTGGAGGGAAATTTTTATCAACTGCTGCAGAAAATGTCAAGAAAAATAAAAAGCTGGGTTGGCATGACTTAAAAATATTTAATAAATCATTCATTTGAATCACATATTTTTTTAAATCATAGATTTATCTAAAAAATATTTAGACATTGCATTATCTAAAATATTATACTTAAAGCTATAATAATAAACTATTCGTATGAAATCTCATAGATAATGAATGTTTTATTCATAATGTTAAGGAATAAGTTAATAAATTAAGAAAGAAAATTTTATGCTTTTTATTTATTTATTTATTTTGTTCAAGAGAAAGAATGTAAATTTTAAATAATAGTTTTTCATAATACATTTCATATCATTTCCATGTTTTAATGTGCTCATAATAGCGTGTAAAATAATTTGCTGTTTCATTATCAATAAATATATTTCAATAATACCCATCCATTTTTATACACATTTATTTCAATACAAGTAGTTTTAAAACTTATTAATATCAAATTGAAAATAAGGAAATGTTCTGCGAGGAACAATTTATTTTGAAAAAAGTTTTCTGTTCTAAATTAATTCATTTTTCATTCGACAAGTTATTTCTCTGCCTTTGCAATTCATTCATGTTTTTAGCCTGATAAAAAAAAATAATAATAATAACTGACTTCATCTATCATCATTCTTTTAGGAAACTTATTCAATTTTAGAGAATTTCCTAAAATGTACAAAAACTAGGAGAATTTTATTAAACCAGTAGAGTTGGCAGCGATGTATTCAATTCTGGAAATGAATGCCTCCATAGATCCCACGGCTATGGGGTCAAAAAATGTCATTCCAATTGGAGAATTATGTGGGTAAGAATAATGAAGGAGAAAAAGGTTTAACTTTTTTCGTTTTTCACAAATATGATCTTATAACACGTAGGATGCCACAATGATGAAGGGGGGAAAATGCCCCCCTGAGTCGTGTAGTTTTTTTTTTACTAATATTACTTGTGATTGTGAAATAAAATCAGTCATAAATGAAAATAGGGTTGTTTCTTGATGAGATCGGAATGACATTTGTAATGAGTGACACTTATGTCGTGTCTTACTTACGCGCAGCTCATCGCAAACTGCGACGACATCTGTTCAAAGACGACAGGCAACTAACTGTTCCAGAATTTTCCAAGAATCAATTGAAATTTTATCAGTTTAGAGCGAATATTCTACAAAGCCGACTACGAAAAAGAACGAGGTCACTGCCAAAAATTGTGGGATAAGTTCCTAATCTGGTCCGTCTTCTCATTTTGAAATACAAACTCTGCATTGGCCCGTACGGCACAGTACACGCCGCGGCTAAATATACTGAGGTGCTTGAGACACAGCATCCATGTCTCGCGGCCCAAACGTACGGAAACTGAGACACGACATGCGTGTCTCATGAGCCGTGATGGCTCAAAGGATAGAGAGCTCGCCGCCCACAGAGGAAGGGGGGGGTTTCCTCTGCATGTAAAGCAAATGCGGGTTGGTTTCTTTAAAAAGTCCACCGCGAAGGCAAATTCCTCCCAATACTTGATTCCAGGAGTTCCCTCGTCTTCTGGATCGGGTTCAAAATTATAAGGTTGGGGAGTTGAACATGGGTAAAAATAAACTCATAATTGGGTCGTCTGTTTAACGACGGTAATAAAATAAAATTAAATACGTGTCCCATGGCAACGAACGAGATAATGGTGCCCCATCTATTTTCAACCATAAGGGTAATAAATTATAGCTTAATTTAGTTAAAATAGTCAAACTGTAGCAATAATTATGTAAAATAATTTATGTCTATGGTATTTGACTTTTAATGGCGGAAAGTATATAGACTACTCGTATTGTGAAGAGAAAAAAAAATATATACTCTCAAGTTTGACTTCAAAACATAAATAGCTACATTAACACCTGAACGCTTGAAACTCACTATCATTTTTAAATTTTGAAAGACATCGATATTTAAATACGACAGCAAAATTAATTCCTGTAAGTTAATGATTCATTTTTATAGTTACAATAATGGATTACGATTTTATGAACATAAGAATATGTGAGAGATCCATTATTCGTTTTTAGAACCTGTAAAAAGATTTAGAGCCTGTTAAAAGAACGATTTCATGAATATGGTTCATTTTCAAGACTGAGAGAAAGAGTCAAGAGTTTGCAATTATCATTATTCTTATTATTATTTTTAAAATTAAGCCTAACATTAAAAAAGGACACTAGGCAATAATGGTTAGAGATTTCACGAATAGTTTTTAACAAATGGTAAAGGTTAAATATTTTTTAACTAAAAAAATTTAAAGCATGTAAAGTTTTCATTAGATAACTTTTTTAACTATTCTCAAAATAATTCATTATTCAGAAGAAAAAAATTCCATAAACGTAAAAATCCAAAATTTCAGGAACATTCAGTTAATTTCGACGTTGTTTATGGCAACATTTAAAAATACCTGCAGCACTATAAAGGTTCCATTAAAAAAAAGTAAAGTATTAAGCTTCCTGTTTAAAACAGCCGAACAACGAATTAAAATAATCGTTTAAAACCCTGAATCGATTCAACTCTGGGTAAGCTAAGGGAAATCAATTTAAAACTGCCTGCTGAAATGCTCATTTTCAGCAAATATTAAGACTGTGGCAAATTGAAGTTTTCAAATTTTTCTACAAAGCACACCATTAAGGGACCCGGTATCGGTTAAAAACGACCCCACAGCCTTCAGCTTTAGGAACGTCGTTTCAGACGATTTAATTCGCTGCCTTTCGCTTAAATTCGGTACTTTTCGAGATCGTTATGTGTTTCGTGGTCTAAAAATGGATTTAGGAGAGCAGCACGCGAATATCATTCGGTTTAATTTTGCAAGGGTTGCTAAATTTTTATAGCTGAGATATGGGGATAGGATAGGCGATGATAGTTAATAATTGTTATATTCAATATCCGAGGTGGATTGCAATTGAGCACTTTTGTTTGGAACGACTATTTTATCATTTTGGTGTTATTTGTTATAGATGAGAATTCTTAATCCCGTCGGATTTTTTTCGAATTTCCGACCCAAAAAAAGGTATTTTTTATAGCTGAAAATTAATATATATGTTCTATCCTAAATTCGAAAATGCAAAATATTTTTGACAGCAAGCAGTTTTATGCTTGACCTATTTATTGGTGGTGAAATACGTGATGTCCCGTCCACTAATGTCCAGTTTTTCCTACAATGCACCCAAGTTTAACCATTAAAAAAAATACACTGTGTTAACATATTTATTAGCTCTATTGCTTTAAGGTGAAATATCTGCTTAAAAAAATTATTAAAATTAAATAAAAAATAATCTTCCAACCATTAAAACAGCTTTACAATCCAGTCATGGGCATCAGAACGTAAAAATTCTAGGGGTGTTTAGAGCTAAATTATCATAGGTGAGGTAACGACAGTTTTTAATAGCTATTTTCATTATAACGGCTATCTGCCTCAGGAGCTGTTGATAGGGGATATTTTAGAAATAGCAATTTTGCATTTTTGTTTGGAAAGACAATTTTCTAATTCTCATGTTGTTCGTCGCCATATTGCTTAAGGTGAGGCAATGATAGTTTAATTATTTATACTCAGCATCCCAACTGAAAAAAAAAATCGATAACTCTTTAACCAGTATTTGGTGCAAGTTTCTCATTATCCCAAAGTTTAGTTAAATGAAAGATCATTTTATTTCAATTACACCATAAATTGTAACAGTAGGTTCGAGAGATATACTTCCCAACAAACTCCATGCGAAATTTGGCACAAAACTTTGACGTTTTCTTTACAGATCGGTACATCGGGTCGACTCATGCATGTTGTTTCAACTTATTTAGGTAGGTAAATGTTTCATTGCAGTTCATTTCTTTCAGGTTGTCTTTTTAAATTGAACTGTTACATGATTCTAAAGTAGTTTTAAATTACCTGTTGAACTGTGATTTCAAGGGTCTTGATTATATTATGAGAAGATTTCGTTGTATGGATCTAAAGTTGTGATGTTCTGGAATTTTGAGACAAATTATTTGAGCATTTTTTTTCTCTCCACAGGAAACATAAATAAAGAGCAATAGAACGTAGGGGGCTACAATAGGGCAAAATTAACGCTCGCTAATCCGCTACAGGGTGACTAAATATAATAAATAGCGATTTAAAATTATATGCCGTTCGCAACTTTTTTGGTCGAAAATGCACCCCACTTTTNTGTTTCGCCATTTTTGAAAGGAACCTTGTAAAGTTTACCGTATTTTCAAAAATCTTTCAATTTTGCCTTACCTTAATGTAGTTTTTTCTTCTTTTTTAAAACAAAAATGTTTTTAATGAAAAAGTGGCCACTGTTAAAAATACTACAACTGGCTAATAGAGAGTAGGAAAAACCTTCTTAATTCTTCTCTCAGGAGATTCACTCCTCCAGTCCAGTGTTCCCCCGGTCCGTGGATCAAATGGTACCGGGCCGCCCATTTCATTGAAAATGAATTTAAAATTCCTAGGTTTACACCCCTAATTAAAAATATCTGTGTTCCATTAAAATTTTATTTATTTAAAAAAAAGGGGGCCCCCGAAGGTAGTGACATAAATTTTTTAATGTTTGTAATGTATCATTGTCTCCGATTACCTCCAGAATGTAAACGTCTCATTGCAAAGAAACAAACTGAGGAGTCTCATTGATTTAACGTTGCAGTAAGTTAAAATGTTAAATCACTTTACACTTATTTTTTAGTGTAACTGTATTTTATTTTGAAGGCATGTTTAAATACAATTAAATTAAAATTAATAAATCAAAATAATATAAAATATAAGCAATCAACGCCCCCGGTAAAATTATTAAACGTTGACAGGTGATAGAAACACGTCAGGAGACTCACTCCACTGTATTCTTATGAACAAAATCGATAAGCATATAATATAGCCTAATTTCGAATAGCACTTCGATAATGGCAAAGCGAAGAGAAATCTAAAAAAAGCAACAGTTCCTTGCATAATCTAAATTACTTTATTATGCAATTTCATAGCTTCTTAATGGGAAAGGAAATTATTTCTACTAACATATTCCTACATAAAATGAGGAAAAAAATTTCTTTCTCCAAAGAATTCAAAAAGCGACAGAAAGAAAAAACCAAGCTCAAAATACCACTACGACCAACATGTTTTCCTATTAACTCAAATTTAATCTAAACATTAATTTAAAGTTCGGAGACTTTCTCGGGAGAACAAAAAAAGGAAGGAAAAAAATCAATAAACTGGAGGTGGGAAATAAAAAAATTCATGTATGCATTACTGAACGAGTTTCCGTTTTCTGGAAGCATGAAAATGGTTATTTATTACCTTTCGGTCGAAGGCTGCAGCCGAACGACAGCATCATTTTTAACTTATACCCCCAAAGCGCTTCACTTGGACGTGGAATAAGACTAATTAACTTTTCCCTCCCCCCAATCACACTCGGAATTTCTCTCGCCGAAATCTCGAATTTTTACTCTTTTTGAAAAAAGGAAAAACTATCTTTAAAATTTGGAAACATTCCACGAGATTTAAATAAAACGAATTATTTTGATTAGGGAGAATCGAGATTGATAATATTAATAAAATAAAAAGTACAAGGCTCATCTCTTAAGTAAAGCTTCTGTTTTTCAGGAATGTAAAAATTCTTTCGTTTTTTACAATGTCTACATCATTTTTAAGGTTAAAAATTGGTTTATTTTACTATGATCATGACTCTACTAGATCAGTCACTTAACTGTCACCTAACATATAAAATTGTCTCGATACATTAGAATGGTGAAAGCATTTGAGGCACGTACCCCCAACTTGTGAATGGCCTTTATCCAAAATTAATTACACATTAAAAAAAAAATTTTTTTTTAACTAGTTAGGACTTAAACTGGTAAAGGATTTAAAATTTTTCTTCAAATCTTTTTAGTAAAAAAAAAAAAAAATTCTAATGTTGTATATTACCATAATAATGCAATTTTATAAATTTACATTACTCATACGTTAGTATAATGAATTTCAATGTTTTAGTGCAAAGCCAGTGTACTTAAGAAAAAATAGCACCTTTTGGTAATTTCTCTAAAAGCTGTTGCTTTCAGTTGTTGCCAACGGATGCATTATTTTTATTAGATTTGAAAGAAAAGGTTTTTTATTAAAGCCAAGATTATTACATTGCTACATTAATTGTTTTGTTTTATTATTAATATTTTAAATTTTCTAAGCTAATCATTATGTTATTCAGCATTAACTAAAATTCAAACTACTTACGTTAAAATGTCATATCAACATCAATAGTAAATATTTACTATTTTTTATTATTATATTTAGCAATAGTCAAAAAAAACTTTTAATTGTAAGGTACGCATTTTTTTACATCATTTTAAAGTATCTAATTTAACATGGTAAAATACAAAATTTGAACAAAATTCGGTTGTATTAATTCATATTGGGTTGTTTGGGATTTCGAATAAGTCTAATATTTGATCATTCTTCAACAGGATGTTGATTAAAAATAGTCCAAATTTCTTTATAGTATGTCATTTTTTACCAAATTTTTTAATAGTATCTACAAAGTGCTCACTTATACTCACCATTTTTTTAAATCACATAAAATTAATACTTTTATAGAAGTTCAAAAAATTTAAAAATATTTTTCAAGAGTGAAAACCATTTCGCGCACAGTTAAAGACATAAGATTGATTAAAAAAATTTAAAAACTTCTTTCAACATAAAAAGTATACTCTCCTGATAAAACTCATAGACATACTATAAATATTTTTTTTCATTTTTAAACTTAAACTATTTTTTTTTAAAATCTTTCCTATTTTCTATTTTTTTCTTTTTTTTTTTAAATTCTAACAAATTAAGCTCAATATATAACTAGATTCCTAAAATGTTAGTGAAATCAAATAAACCACTCATAATTTAAGTATATGTTAAAATTTTAAGGCTCTAGTTGCAATAGTACCAAAAAATAAATTGCGCAGAAGCTCAAAATTTTTCGGGGAAAAATAAAATTTCTGTTATTAATTAATCCGAATAACATATTTCAACAAACAGAATTTATAAAGCTTTAAAATGGAAAGAAAAAAAAATATACAAGAAAACAAATTATACACTATTCTATTCAATGTAAATAAAGATGAATGCCATTAAACTTGTATACTTTAATTCAAATAAACATAGTGATAACGTATTTATTACTTCGGTTGTGTCATAACACTATTGAAACAAAATTGAAAAGCCTTCGATTAAGAATCAAAAATTCAATTCCATTTTCATAATAAATAGCCTCGAATAGAAAAGCATAAACCAAATCTTAACAGCACTAAAGTGCTGACTGAAAAACAGATGTAAACAAATTCCACACTCCGCCATATTGTTGCATCACTCATTCTTATGAAACTATTATTTACATACCTGCACATACCACTTGCTAAGTTTGGTTAGACTGTTTCTTCGTTTTTTAGCCATCTTAACCCCTCTTCTTTCCCTAAATGGTCAAGAAAACTGGCCGGAAAATTCGCATAGAACATAAGGCAGTGCCGGCAAGAATTTTAGTCGCGTTACTGCGTGGCATTTCTACCTGTAGACTGGGGAATATGCACATATTAAAAAGAAAAACCAGCTCACTAACTCAAGGCCGTCAAGAGTTATTCCAATTTATCGAAAGGTCAAGTTGTGAATCAGGAATTTCGCTTTTGAAGCTCGGCCTCTATTGCTGAACAATTATTCACAAATAACTAGTGACAATTTTAATGAAAGTATAACTACCGAAACAAATTGTACGTAGCCTAACAAAATGATTCATTTTTTTATGGATTCGAATTTTCAATTGCTTACTTACTTCTTAATTTTATTTATTTAAGCATTTATTTCAAGTTTATTTTATGTTACAACCGGCTTAAAACAACAAACCCATTTATGGGTTTACGATTAACAATTGTTAAACTCCGTAGCCTTGAAATGTTGAACGAAACCCAGAAGACAAAGAAGCTGCTGCAGCATGCATTCTTACAAACTAACCTTTGTGGGGATGGAACTAAGCCGTGTTTGCGTAAAATGGAGTGAAAGACCACGAAAACTGCCCACGGTTAGACTGACGACAAAAGAATCCCGTCTACTGCTGAGGATATTTTACGTCAGCACGATGATCATGCGCAAAATTTGAATCGATCAGCAATCACTGGGATTCTAATTCTGCACCCGGCTTGCACCGATCAGAATGACGTCATGAAACATCCTCAGTGGTAGAGGGATCAAGGGTTTAAAATTATCTTATCATCGGGCTAACCGTGGGAGGTTTTCTTGATTTTACCTCTCCGTGTAACGCAAATGCCAGTTAGTTCCAACGAAAAGTCGAACACGAAGACTAGTTTTCTCACAATGCTTGATCCAGGAGTTCACTTGTCATCTGGACTGGGTTCAAAATGACAAGGCTACGGAGTTGAGCATTGAAAATCGTAAACTCAAACTTGGGTTGGCTGTTTAACACCGATTAGTCACTAACATAAAAATGAATAATGTTGGCATTGTAATCAATAGATAAATCACAGAATACAAATGTCACATCCCTGCATCAAAATCTTGCCCCTAACACCAACCGGCCAGTGTGTTGGGTAGAGCTAACCACTGCTGAACGAAACCCAGAAGACAAGGGAGCTGCTGGAGCATGCATTCTTACAAATATGTATATATATTACAATTGGATGTATATATGGCTGGTTGCCCGACTGAATAGTACTTTTTCCCCGGAAAAAGTAACGCACCATTGGATACACGATGCAGAGGGTGGTGCAGAGGCTCCGTTCTAAACTAAAATAGAGCTGTACCCGCATGTGTCACTCCGAATGAGCCGTGATGGCTGAAGGGATAGAGCCTTCCCATGAGGTGAACCGGGTTCGAATCCCAGCGATGGCTGGTCGATACGAATTTCGCATCCGGCTTTCACCGACCACAGTGCTGACGTAAAAATAACCTCAGTGATAGACATGGGTTAGAGTCCCCTTGGCAATCAGGCTAACCGTGTGAGGTTTTTGTGGTTTCCCTCACCATGAAACGCAAATGCGGATTAGTTCCATCAAAAAATTCCACCGCGAAGACAAATGTGTCGCAATACTTGATCCAGGAGTTCCCTAGTCTTCTGAATGAGAGTTCAAAATGACAAGGCTACGCAGTTGAACATTAGCAGTCGTAAACCCAAATAATTGGGCCTGATGTTCAATGACGGTTATAAAATAAAACATAAAATTGACTCCGAATCATTATTAAGGATGAAACTGTTACCTATGGCCCATTAGTGCATAACGCAAAATTCGTGAATTTGTGACAAGAAGGAGTAATAAGAAATGTCCACATTCCACATTTTGGTTAAAATAAAAACATTTCAAAATAGCAAGTTAGTTATTTTTATTCGATTTGTCTCATGTTATCAAAATATATATACATCGAATCATTATTAATATTGTAATTTTCAAATGTTATTAAGAAACAAAGTTTAAAAATAAAATCTGAAATATGATCTGATTTCTGAACTATTGGCTTACGTTTATATAATATAGCATAACCAGTGATCATAGGTGTAGGGATTCTGTTGTTTGTCTATGTAAAGAACTCCCCTTGCCATTCGTCTAGAGTGGTGGCAGTGACTATGGTTACGAGGTTTAACTATTTTGAGTAAGGGAGTTGGGTCATTATTAAAGATAGGTTTTGACTCAGGTCGGCTAAAGAAAGGGAATCAGGGGAGAAAAATTCTCCCCCTCTTTGAATGCGTTATTTTTTGTTTCTATAGCAGCAGAGGGCGTTTGTGACATGGGGTGTTCTTTCTATTGAAAAACTATAGTGAAGTAAGATAACTTTGTGATAGGAGGAAGGAGGGGGTTAAAAGATAGAAAAAAAGTGGGATATTTAAAGATACACCTTAGTTTACGTATTAATGAGTATCTAATTTTAATAAAATAAAAACATTTTAAAAAAATTTAAAAAAAAAACAAACAATTTTATTGATTTGACGTATGTATTAAATAAACAAAACAACACAAAGAGAAAAACTATTTTTTGTGCTTTTTGTTTCATTTATAAATAATTAAAAATAAAAATACCAAAATAAAGAAAGTAAAGCATAAAAACAGGTATTAAGTTCAAAATTTGTTGGATACTATAAATGAAAGAACTTTTAAACGAAGAGCGATCCTTTACAAAATTCAAATCCTTCCTAGTGATGGCTTAAATAATTAAGAATATTTCATTACTTTATGGGAAGTCCTATAATGAAGAAGCAACGGATAATTAGAAAGAGGGGAGACCCCTGTTTGGGAATGAAGAATAGCTGCTCATTTCGATGGGGGGGAAAACATCCGGCGAATTCATCACGAAAAAGGGGATAATCATTATTAATTACGTCTCAACTTCGCTAATTTTTACTGTAATGATTGGAAAAAAATGATTATTACGTGCATTTATCTGGAAAAATAAAAGTCGATCATAAATAATGCGTAAGATTATCATTTCTAAAAATAATTACATCATGGCAATTATTAGCTTACAATCTTGCTTGTGAGACTTTGTTTAAAAAGGACTTCTTTTCATTTTAATCTTATTTTTTGAATCATTAAAATAAATATTTAACTACTTTGAAAATTAATTAAGGTTGTAGGGAGGGGGGGTTGTAAGGATTGTTTTTTTTTAACTTCCTTAGTAGGTCTTCCGAAACAGTTTTTGTTTTTTCACAAATATTAATTATTTTACTGAATTTTAAAGGGTGACATTTGAAAAAATTGTCTTTTTAACTCTTGCAATGTCTGATAGTTTCACCAAATGGCAACCTCAGACTTTAACGAGGACCACTCTTAATGTATATTTTTAGAATCTGAATTGGAGATTTTCTGCTTCAGGTCAAAATCACGATCTGTGGATGAATAAATGAATGTATGAGTGGGTCCGCCCTATAAACGGGCTGTGACATGTGTGTGGCTGAAGTCGTATTCCAGTCCATAGATGACACAACTGTAAAACAAGAAACGCACCCTCTGCCTTAAATTCGATTGGTTTCACCAAGCTGACTTGCTAAAATTGGCAAGTGGCATTAGAAACAACAACAAGAATCATTGTCAAAATTAATATAAAAAAGACATCCGTTAGGAGTCACAAATTAGTATTTAAACAAGGAAAAACAATCAAAATCAATAACAAATCATTATAGAGGAAGGCAAGACTGAAAGCATTAAAACCTATTTGATTAAAGAATGAAATGAAAGATGATTATTAAAAACGCTTCTAAATTTCATCAAGCAACCGAACTGGTTTCCATGATTCTCGTTTCGTCTTCCTAATGTTTCTTCGGATTGAGATAGCGTTTTTTTTTTTTTTTTTCCCTTGTGAAATATTAATCAGCGAGCTCCAATGCGTATAGTTCATTTTCATTTTTGATAGGGATTCCAGAAAATAAGTATAAAGGGTCATCATTATGGAACACTCTACACATTTTATAATTATGTGTAGATATTATACACAGAAATCGGATGACTAACTTAGGAGTTACTGATTATACGTTGAAAAATATGGTTTCCTAAAAAACGAGATTGAAGTTCGGAGATTTGCAAGTGTTGTGTTGTGCAAATCTATATTGACCACTGCAACTCAAGTTCGAATTCTGAGAATACGGAGGGAAAAAAAACATAAGAAAAGCGATGCATCCGGATGTGCGATATCATGAGGATTTAAAAATATGAAATGTTCGTGTTAAAATGTAGAAATCAGATGATATTCAACATAAATACTTTTATCATTATAAATTTTCTCTTAAATATTGAAAGCGTGAAGACAAGCACTTAAAAAATGAGTTGATAGAATAAGAAACTTTTTTAGTATTAAGAATACTTCAGTAAAATGGAGATTACCTTAGTTAATCTGCAAATTAGTTCGGTTTTTGACAACATTTATATATCATCCTATTTACGTTAAAAAATTAATAACTAATTCAATATTGAAATGATTTCTGTTGCTAGACTATGACTAGATAAATAAAAACTTCCTCAAAAATATACAAATTGGATATAACAGTTGTCATGCTTCAAGCACTCAAAAACAAGGCGCCTATTGACAAAACTTGCCACATGTGAATAAGAAGAAACAAAAGTGATTTGAAATATAAAACGGAAAGTTGTCAACGAAAAATTGAAGAATGAAGGTGTTACAAAACTAGAAAAACCACAGTAGCCGAGAGAAGGTGAAAAACCGAACAAGAAGTGACCGAAAGGGGAAAAATGAATTTCCAAGCGCTATAGAGAACTAATGTCGTTAAGAGAAGCATTCATATGAATAAAACAAGATTCCACAGAATCAAGATAAGACGCTTTTAACATATCGACTGTTATTTTCAATTTGCATATTTTTGTAGCAAATGAAGTTTTTAATCTAGAGATATATTACCGATTCAGTTTTCTTGGGATTACAGTAGTAGGAATATTTATGAAAACTAATTTTAAAAAATGTCGCTACGTGTTGAAACTCACAAAAATGCTTTACACATCAGTGTTTAAGATGTAATGAATTAATAAATGTTTTTTTAAGAAAATAAATTTGCGTGCAACGTAGACTATTTTGGTAAAATAGCCTTACTACAATGTTAACAATATCTCTTGGGGATAATGGCTCTATTGTGCGAAACTTAAAAATAATCTGTCTCGATAGAACGATTACGAAATATTTAAAAATATTCTGAAAAACGCTTTGTTGAAATTATTCTGAAAGAAATATTACAGAATTATATTTAATACTCTTGATTACAAAATTTTCTTTCGATTGCAACAATTTTATTTCAAAAACTAAGCATTTGACATGGAAAGTGGTTTTTTTATGCTTAAATAAGTTATGTTTCAAGCAGTTCTTCTGAATACATTATTCGGCCAATATGATTCATATAGTATTGATTTTTGAATGAACAACATTCGAAGGTGAGTGACCACTTCCAAGTCGATCAATGAATGAATTACATATCACGAACATCACGAATGGGGCCTTTCCTTCATTCATACGCACTTAAAAAAGGAGGGGGGGGGGACGAGGAAAAAAAAAAGAACATACTACTTATGTGATGTGTACTTAGAAAAACATTTACAGAGAAAATTTAAGGATTTTTTTTCATCTAAACTGGTAAAAAAAAAATTTTTTTTTAGTAAACTTTATTATTTGTGTGATCTAGTTTAAAGAAATTTCTAATGATAAATCACACAAATACTTGTAACAATAAGAAAAATAAAATTTTTAAAAAAAACCTAGCATATCAGATATAAATAGAAAATCTTCATATTTATTAATTTTTTTTTAAAAAAAAAATGGATTTCAAAGTAATAAAACAGCAACAACAAAAAATTTTCAATCATTATTTCAACAAAATATTCCACATCAATATTTTTGAAAAGCAACAAAGATGTAAAAGAAGAAAGAAAAAATAGTTTATAAAAATTAAGAATCTGACGGGCAGACGACAGACTGACAATTACCAATTTTAACCATTAGTAATACTATTTTAGTAATACCATTGAAAATACATTTTAACTATTGTAAATATGTTTCCGATGAATCTCAAGTATAAGATGATATCCAGCAACGAAATGATCACGATAAATAACGGCAACGATAATTATCGACGACGATAATATCGTTATTATCGTCAACGATATTTATCGAACAGAATAACATCTGGAAACATTAGACAACGTTAGTTCTCGATTTAGAAATAAATAGTGTGAATGACGACGAATCTGATTCTTTCGGCTAATTTACTGTTATATTTCACTCAGGAATTTTTAAAATTATAAATAAGTTTGTCTTTTTCTAAAAAGAAAAAAGAAAAAAAAAAATTTTCCAAAATCTCTTCTGCACTAAAGCCATTTTGGAGAATAAGAAATTACTTTTAAAATTATTCAGAGTTTGTAGCAGTCACCCACATGTAAAAATTTAGGAAACTCGGATGAAACAAATCTACAGTTCTTTTAAGATTGAAGAAACGAATGTGATAATTTGTTTAAAATAAAAATAATCGAATGTTACGAATTCGTTAATTTCTCAGTTCATTCGATCAGGATGAAAAAAAGAAAATTAGCGATTTCATAAAGATTAAATGTTTTTTAAATGCAAAAATGTATCTTTTCTATTTAAAAAAATAGAAAAAGAGTTTAATTTGTAAATTTGAGACCCCCGGTACTCCACTAATAGAAAGTTGGGGGTCGTGAGCTCGGGCAGACGACTTAGCATTCACCGTGTAAAAACGCAATTAAGAGAGCATTTAAATCCTTGACTTGAAAAAAAAAATCTTTTTAAAATACTTTACACAATAATTCGTATGGCGCATAACATGAAAATATTTTAAAAACTGAAAAAATAAAAATAAATAAATAAACAAAAAATTAAAAACTAAGCATTTTTTAAGGGCCTAAAAACAATTTTTACGATTCAGAATTTTTTAACAACTTAGCAGAATCGCGTAACGAACCCAAGCTCGACGTTATTGCAATGGCAGACGATAATTCTGCATGACGCATAAAATAAAAATATTTTAAAAACCCGGAAGTCAGTTAAAATAAAAATTAGAAACCAAATATTAAAACTATTTATTTTTTAAGTTCTTTAACTTTTAAGAAATTTTTATCCGCTTTAAGAATAAATACAGATTTCTAGTGAAAAAATCCATTTTATGTGCGCAACGTGTTTAATGAAAAGAATCTAAAACGATTTCTGATCTCTAAACAGTATTTTACATTTCAAATATTTTCCCTCGACAACTTACGTCACGACACCGAAAGTGTAAAAAAAAAAAAAAGAAGAAGAAATCAAATACCGATCTACTTCTTCTCAGGTAAACATGGAGTAATAAATTACTTCTTCTCAGCTGAAGAAACTACTCATTTAGAAGTTTGTTTTTTCTTCCTTTTTGCTGTATCTTCACTTCATACGGATGTTGATACTATGTGAGGGGGCAAAAACGTACGCCTATGCACATTACCATAATATTAATTGGGTTTTTTTTTTTAATATTTTGATGAATTAAAATGCATATTTTTTTACAACAATAATAATGGGAATATCTTGTCATTTTAATTTTATTAAAAATTTATTTTCTATTAGAAATGATTCGACTAGATATTCAAAAAATTATAAAAATTATTACTATTCCCTTTTTTTTTTAGGGGGGGAGAGAGAACTTAAAAAAAATTAAAACATTATATTAAAACTATAAAAGTGTTATATAAATATTTCAAAAACATGTCCGCATTAAATATAATGCTAAAATTCGTTATACGCATGTTATTGTATGCGCATTGTATACTTTCATGATTTAAAATACTTGCTTTGATACAAGTTTGTACAGAGCTTAATTTTAAATAACAACATCTCAAACAAAGTTCTTAAAAAATGCGTTTCTTTATGAATATACTTTATGAGTGGCCAACTATCCAATGGGATAGAGCTCTCGACTCCCAGGTTCGAATCCCAGCTGGTTGATATGAATTTTGCACCCGACTCGTACCGAACCAACTACTGACGTAAAATATCCTCAGTGGTAGACGGAACATGGGTTAGATTCCCCCAGCCGTCGGACTCATCGAGGGAGGTTTTCGTGGTTTTCCTCTTCATACAACATGCAAAGGGAATGTGGTTAGTTCCATCAAATGACCATAAAGGCTAGTTTGTCGCAATGCTTGTATCCAGGAGTTCTCTCGTCTTCTGGATTGGGTTCAAAATGACAAGGCCCAAAGATACAAGACATTGATAGTCGCCCACTCAGAATCGGGTCTGCCGTTCAACGCCTATTATAAAATAAAATGATTATCCATTCAAAATACTCGTTTTAATCCTATTCTTGATAAGAGGTCTCGTTAGAGGACCCTTTCGTAAAAAGTCAGCAACAACATTTTCATGTATCTATTGCTACACGTGTGAGTGCTCATTACAGAGAAGGAGAAAATCAAAGTAGAGAAGAAAGATCCAGTGTTACGGCAGGATTCGAACTTCCACACTATAGAGCGTTTGTCGGAACGGTGAGGGAGAGTCTGTCTATGGAAAGAACTCCCTTCTCCATTCGTCTGGTACAGAGACTATGGTTACGAGGTTTAATTATTTAGGATGTTAGGTCAATATGTAACACAGGTGTTGGCTCGGGTCAGCGAGAGAAGAGGGGGGGGGGGTATCCAGGCTAAAGGCCAGGCTGCTGCTATCTTCCATAGCAGCAGAACGCGAGGGCAGTTCTTTCTATAGACAAACCATTTTAAGTTTGTAAACAAATATATCAAATCTTTGTTTTTACTTTGAATCTTTACTTCTCAAATCGAAGTAAAATCAAATACACCCACCCCCCTTTTTTATCGGCACAAATTCGAATGATAGAATAAAAAAATACATTTTAAAAAATAAACAGCAATTGCTGCCTCTAAATTAGCGATGAAACATACAAATATTTGGTAATTAGCCTAAACTGCTGAACGCAGAATATTCATTTCGGACGAATAATGGAAGAATCGTCTGCCGATGTCAAATCTTAATTCGTTTACATCCATTTTTCTTGTTTTCTGCCTTGGGAAGGTTTTATTCAATTAACAAAACAATAATGAAGATAAACAAATTTGTGAAGGGTCCGATTAAAAGAAAAACCATTTTGTGAAGGGTCCGTTTATTAGTTAAAATATTTTGTGAAGGGTCCGTTTTTAAGAAAAGATATTTTGTGAAGGGTCCCAAATTTCTTCTAAACAGACTCCTGTTTAAACATTCAAAATGTAAAGTGAATCTGATGTGAATGAAAGTGCAAATAATGACTTAAGTAAGGGGGAAAAAAATATTCCCCCGTCCGTAAATTTTAATTATTTCAAAAGTTACTTCACTTTTCGTTCTTAAATAGAACACACGTCATCATTAAGAGTCACATTGAGGAATCAAATAAATGAACGAAGTAAGAGAGTAATCCAATAAGCATCAAGACGAGTCCTATTGATCCGAGAGTACTGTTGACTGAATTTCAACTAGAAACGTCGATAATGTTCGGGAAGATAAACAGAAAGCACTCTCACGTGTCCATCTCTCCTCACATTCAATAACATCCAAGACACGTTAATATATTCTAATTATAATGTACTACGATATTATAAAACTCTTTGGCGTAACAGTGGAAATGGAATTCGGCAATCAGAATTCGATTGAATTCGAATTGAAACTCTCATCGAGTTTACATTTAAACTGGAAGCTCTGTTTCCAGTGTAGGCAATACAAATTTAAATTATTTCCAAAGGGGCGTCATTGTTTTTTATTTTACTATTTTATTGCCAAATATAATTTCTGCCACTTTCCAACCTAAACAAACACACAAAACCTAAAAACAAGGGGGGGGGAGGAATATAATAAAATTGAGTGGGAACTGATAAATGGTGTTTTTTACACTAGTGAGTGCTGCAGACTCTATACCGCCCACATTTCCGGGGTACTTTGAGGTCATTTAACTCGACGTGTTAAAAGTAAACACAGTTAATAATTAAAAGACGGTGTAGTTACATAATAATAAACATATAGGGTGAAAAGATTGTGAAAATGTAGTTAGAGAGATTAAAAAAAACGACAACTCAAAATTAGTATTCGAACAAAAATTGTAATAAAGCACTAGCTGCCTTGTCAACAACATACTAACTTCGAAATTTAAATCTAAATTATAAGTTTTGTCTTGCCACTCTAAGTAAATGCTAACGTAACAATGGCTCGCAACGAGAACAAATAGTAATAAACAAGTCAAAAGAAAGCAAATTAAGACAACACACAAGCGCGTTCTTTCTAAATATATCATATACTAAATATGTCGCCATACTTAGATAAAATAAAAAGCTTTTCGCAAACACAAAATCTCAATTAAAATACTTTCCACGGATTGATTAAGTCTTAACTAGTGAACATTTTAGGGAAAATAGTTCGAAAAATCTCGAATTTTTTAACAAAATATTTAATTTTTATATTAGTTTCCATTTATTCATACCACAGGAATGAGTTAAGAAGTAATAAACCAAAAAAGTTTAAAATAGAAATCCAAAAATTTTACGTGTCAAAACACTTCTTAAATAATTGAAAAAATATCTGAAATTTGAGCAAGAAAAAAAAAGTGTATGTAGAAAGCATATATCCAAAGAATGTTAATCATCGTGTTATTAAAATATCGATGCGAGAGATTTTATTTATTTATTTAAATTAAGTGAATATGAATTCAGGGGTGATTGTGAGCTCAAGTCAAAGATCCGGAATATTTATAAGTAAAATCATTAATGACGAATTTCAAAAATTTAATATCGTTATAAATTTAAATCATTGATATTTTCAAAAATGAAATTCTTAATAAATTATATGCAGCATAATTTAAATGAATAATTATGTATAGGTTTACTTTTATCTCTAATCACATGTAATATTCTACAAGAAAAAATATTTACAAATGAAAGAAATGCCAAGTATAAATTCTAGTTCTAATATATTTACAAATAAAATGAACAAGAATTTTTATACATAAATGTTATCGATGATTTCTTGAAAATTCTGGACCTTGGATTTCCGGAAACTTCCGGATCGCGGTTAGCGAAAANGAAATGCCAAGTATAAATTCTAGTTCTAATATATTTATAAATAAAATGAACAAGAATTTTTATACATAAATGTTATCGATGATTTCTTGAAAATTCTGGACCTTGGATTTCCGGAAACCTCCGGATCGCGGTTAACGAAAAATCCAGATATCCGGATTTTTCCGGAGTACAATCATCTCTGTGAATCTCAATGAGTGATTTTTAAATCACGCGAAACGCGACACTTCATTTTAAAATCGCGTGAATACGGATCTCGATATTTGGTTTGAAAATCACACGAGTACTCGAATCTCGATGTTTGATTTTAAAATCACGTGAATACGAATTCCGATTTATAATGAAGTCAACTGAACACAAATCATAATAACGTCTTTTAAATGGCGTGAAAGCGAAACGCGATTTTTGATATAAAATCGTGAAAATAAGAATCGCGATGCGTGATTTGAAATCATGGAAGTAAACACATTTGCGGTTCCTCGTAGACTTCTTTTCTTACTTATTATTTATATTCAGATTAACCATTTGTCATCACTTTGGCAAACAAAAGGTTTCTTTGGCAAACTGACAAAGTTTCTCTCTAAACAACGCATTTTTCAAATCGACCAAAAGTTTGAAAATAACTAAGAAGCAGAATCTATCGTCCTATTTACATCTTTATTTGCAATTCAATAGTCGACCCTTTTGAGACTCACATTTCCAAGTGAAGCTCTCTGTGTCAAATAAATATGTTTCCTTCATCTTGCTGTCACTTCTCGAAATTTTTAAGCACTGTCCGAAATTGATACAAAACTAAAAAGAAAAAAATGTTAAAGTGAAATTAAAATTTTAAAACTGCGTTTTTTTTAATACTCCAAACATGAGATGATTTTCTTTCTCTCTTTCTAACTTTAAGCAAAAAAAAGTAGGGACACATCACTTCTGCAATTAACTTCGAACACTCAATTCCCGCCACGTCTTTATAAAGTGATGCGTTCAACTACGAAAAAAAAAAAATTTTTTTTTCTTTTGAGTCTACTTGAAAGACGCAGTTTTTTATAAATAATTTTATTTATTTTACTATTTAATTGTTTGGAATTCCAAAAAATTATCTGGAACCAGTAAAGAGATTAAAATATGATTAAAAAAAAAACAAATCCCGATACGAAAAAATTTTTTCAATAAGCGAACAGGAAAATGTCGTCTTGATTCACATCTCATTTTATTTGACAACCAGTTTAGTGACTGCATAACGGATTAATAATATTTTTTTTTTTTAATTATCCTTAGTGACGCGGGGCTATATCGAAATTCTAATATAAGAATACATCATCAGGAAATTTCGAGATATATACCAATATTTTTACAATTAGGCTACTTTAGTTTAAATTTTCATTTCACCAAAATTTTTGTTACCCGAATGAAATGTATCAACATTCACGGTAATACGATATTTGATATTGATCGATAATATCGGCAACATTATCCCATTAAGCACTTTTCGACGAACGATATGGATCCCAATAGTGTCGGCAATTCTCGCAATCTGAGCTATTCAAAATATGTCTCGAGAATAAATTTTAAAATATCATTATCGCGATGTTAAAAAATATCGATATTGAACCCACTTTTATTCTTACATAAGTTGTAATGAATTTCTCCGTTTTCTCGCATTATTGATAAAGGATATCTTATCACAAAAGTTATGTTTAGTTCTAAAGCTTGCTCAGTTTAACTCCTTACAGTTTAATTTTTAAAATAATTTTCGTATTAGGTATCGATTTTATTTGTGGAAATTATAAAATCCGGTACAATGAGCATTGATCTTTTACAGGGAGATCATTTGAAGTTAAGAAAACTAAGTTATATAAAAAAAAATTCCATTTATTTAAACATATTTTAATAGAAAATAGAAATGCAACCTTAAAAAGGACCAAAACTAGAAATCAGATTTCAACCACAACTAAGTGCAGCTGCATGGACTATAATGAACATTGGGCAATTTTTAGAAATGTGCTATTTTTCATTTCTTTAATTAAAAATTATGAATTAAAAAAGATCACACTTCATAAAAAAATTCCAAAATTTTAACAAAACCTACATAAATTATTAAAATACTATCTATTCCAACAATAAAGAAATTTAAAATTATGAATCCTATATAGAATGAATGCTAACAGCATTTTTTTCTTCGTAAATTTGCAAGAACATCGAATTCGAATTATATTACTCATATAAATATAGCATATGCACAGAAAATGAGAGATTATTGTTAATTAAATCTCAAACTAATAATGCTTCATTAAACTTGAAAAATGCAGATAAAATACTAATAATACTGTTATAAATAAATATTAATATCATATATTTAGTGCCCCTTCAGACACTGTGCTCAAGGCTGAGGTGATAAAGAGGCTGCTGAAATCCCATTTTTTTTACAATCAATTTTGCATAACTAATTTATAATAAACCCAGATTTTAAAAACAAACAACGGAATAAAGTTGCTAAAATACCATTTTTTATACCATATTCCAAACTAAAATACCCAATTCATCATACAATAAATTAACTCTTCATATATATTTTCTTATACTTCCGCCATTTACTTTTATAAAACGTCTATCATCATCAAACTCAGAGTCACAAAAAAGTTTTTATGGTTTTCCTTCCAATCGAAGGTGAAATCTTCCCCCCTTCCCAACAAAGGATCAAAGAAAAATATAAAATCTTGCAAGACTCTTCGAGAAGATTCCAATCGAAATTCCCTGCCATAAAACATTGAATGATTTGTCCGGGCTTTAGAGCTAACTTTTTACGACAATTTTTAGATTTGCCCATTAAAGTATCAGTTATGGTGCTATGCGAAATCGATTGACTTTACGTTTAGAGAATGCGGAATGACTGAACTTTATTAAAATAAATCGTTTTCTGATGAGGAAATAATGTGCCTTTTTATGAGGGATAAATGTATTTTAACTGTCACTCGACCCTAAAAATCGTGATGCGGTAAAGTAAAATATATATATATATATATATATACTGAAAAATGCAGATTATTTTTTAAAATGAGATGCATTTTATTTCAAAAGTATCTCAAAAGATGGCAGCACTACATATTGAATTGTGAAAAGGTATTTAAGTTTTTTAAAACATTTTGATTCAAGTAATTTATTTTATTACGCTTATATTTTTGTAACTGCGCAATGAAGTAAGAAACAAAGTTGATTTGAATAATGAATTAAAAATCCTAAACTCTTATTAAAATATGATTAATTGAAATTATATAAGAAAGAATTACAGAAAAAAAAATCTTTAAAACACTGTAATTCATTAGGAATTTTAAAAAAAAGAAAGAGAGGGATACTTTATTTTAACAAGCACGTACATAAAAAACGATTAAAATATTTCATTATTGACTGTTTCATAATTTGATTTAACTATAAATAATACTTGATCTTACACCTGAAAATTATAGTGCTTCTGTATCAGAACGAAGAGCAAAAATTGTACCCTATATAGCGAGAGACATGCACAAAAATGGGTGGAAAGATTTTTCGATTTATCCGAGTAGTTTATGAAAGAAAAATAACAATAAATTAAAAGAATAAATAATGTAGCATTAATGTAATATAACAATGAATTAAATAATAATTAAAAATCATAAGCATATAATGTTTAACGTTCATTAAATTTTTGAATTTATTAAAAACTATCAGTGGCGCGACAGCCCATGGCGAGCCCAGGCCTACTATGTCCATTCCTGTTTTCATGAGACTGGGCTCAGGAGTGTAGGAGCAGATGTTTCGACTGAGTGGTCAGTCGAGCACACAATAGTCTCCAAGCATGCTTGTTATTCATTTTATCAACTTACTTAAGGGATGATTTAATCTAGCCCTCCGGGGCTATGGCGCGGGAGCGTGAATATATTATTATTATTATAAATTAAAAAATAACAATAGGTAAATAAACAGCAAATGAAACCATCAACTACGACACAATAGCTAGGCTTAATTTTCAAAATAAATTATATCAACAAAAAAAGTAAGAAAAACGAATATAATTCTTTTAGATCTTTTGATTAAAATTCTTCAAACATAAATAGGTGGATAAAGTTCAAGTGATTGGAAAAATGAAGTTATTCACCTTAAAATGCTTCTTATATGAGTGAAATTTTAATCTTCTCAAACTTACTATTATTCCGAAAGACTAAAAGCTTCCAAATGTTTTCAGCGTATCACTATTTTGGTACAACTTAAGAATGAAAACCATTTGGGAGAATCAATTAAAAGGCACTCACTTTTCTGGGAGAATCAGAAGTATCCTGAGCTCTTTCAACAATGTTTCTTGGAAAATCATCCACCTCGCAAGCATCTTTATAATCTTCTTCTTTAAATCGGTATTTCTGGAAGAACACAAATAATATTTTATGTTTAAAAGATGTAAATGAAATACGCAAGCTGTTGAAATATCATTTTATATTCTACTGAACTAAAATAGTGATCAAATTGTATTTCTGAAGAATAGGTTATTTTATCTCAATCACATAAGAGTTGTACTTAACTATGTAGTATATGCAGGGCCGGATTAAGACCTCTTGAGGCCCTAACTTAGAGGAGATATTAGGGTAGAGAGAGCTAGTCTATTGTTTGGGCTCTGAAAANACTTAACTATGCAGTATATGATTTCAAAGAATAAAAATACTCGGTATGGAGTGGTTTAATAAGTTCCCTCTAAATCAATTATGTCCGTAAGAAAAAATAATTTATGAAGATTCAGTTTTGGGGAATATTTTGAAGTTGGCCTTTAAGAGCAAAATAAAAGCAGCGAAAATAATAATTATTCCGCAAAATGTCATAGATATTAATTTATTAAAACCATACAATTCTGTAAGAAAAAATATAGCCAAAACGAGGGACAAGCTTTTTTGTAGTAAAAAATTACGAGTTTGGACAAAAGTGCGAAGTTGAAATTTGGCATGTTGAAAGAGCCAATTTTATTTATGAACTTAAAGGGAGTTTATTTATTTATTTATTCCGAAATTTCAATTTGTTCGAAAATTATTCTAATTAAGTCCTTTTTGTGATCTTTTACTTAGTTTTTTGCATTAAATATTGCTATAAAAATCCTTGTCGAGTATTTAATAAGCTCGCGATCGAGTTGAAGTCAAACGAAAGTTACGAAGAAAAAAAGAAGAAGAAAAAAGAGGGAAATATTGTCAAATAAAAATCTCAACACTTATACAGAAATTTTTAAAAATGAAATAGCTTAATACAAGAGGGATAAAAAGCGTTCCGTATTTGAATTGAAAACCAGGAAATTGTTAAAAACCTTTTCAACGAGTCATTCTCATTTATTATCTTATCTAGTCAAATTAAGTACAGATGATTATTTTTCAAGTCGATCATTTCATTACGATTGAAAAAATTAATTCTTAGATAAAAATAATATAATTACATATTTTGTAATTACGATTGAGAAAATTTATTCTTTACAATAATTATATATTTTGTAAGTTCTGTGTTTTTGTGAAAATATCGACTTCAAGAATTCAAAGCCATTACAAGGCTTCTTAGTTACATAACACTCCTATATTTTAATTTTTAGCTTGTTGCAAGATGTTTTTCTGGTGTTTCTCGTTTTGCACGTGAAACGCTAGACTCAAATAACATATTATTATTATTTGCCATAACTTTAACAGTGCGAAAGCTTAGTGGAATCAAATGTATGCTGGTTATCAGAGATCAACAGCAAAGAAAAACAATGTAGCAAAATTCATTTAATATCTTTCAGTAGCTGGAAGTAAAAGTGATTAAAAATTCATTTTAAACTACGGATTTTATAAAATATATGAATAGAAATAAAAAAACATTTAAATAATTGTACAAGAAATTTTCGATTTTGAGGTAAACGACGAAATGGAGTATTTCTTAAAAAAAACAAGGAATGTGAGTGGGTCGTTACTTAATAAAGAACAATGCCAAAATAAGTTGCAGAAGTCCGTAATAGTTTTGAGTCACGCGCTTCTTTTTCTTTCTTTTTATAACTCATAACAAAAGGTCAAATGACCAAAAACATTTCAATACTCAGCTGCTGTTAGTTTGAACTAAAATGTACAAGGTTATTACAGTCTCTCGATATTTCGAACTTCTATATCTCGAAAACCTTGCCTTGTCAAAAAAAATATTTTTCGCTCGGCATTACAAATCCACATAACGCTAATTCGAATTCCTATGTCGAAGAGTTTCTTCTCAAAACCTTGCTAAGTCGAATAATTTGCGAAATATGTCATAAATTTTTTCAGAAAAATAACAATGTAAGTTTATTGTTAACCAATTATTTTCTATATAATGAACAATTATTTTTGGCTCTTTTTTTAATTTTTTTTTTTTTAAATAAAATTATCATTACCGTATTTAGACTTGTAGTCAACTATCATTATTTATACATATTTATCANGTAGCACAAAATTAATTGGAGTATGAGATAATTACAATAACTAATAGTCTGCATTGAAGTAATGAAATACCGATTTTTCTACATACTTAATTATTTTTTATCTCTCATAGGACACTCTATGGGCCGAAACGAATGTTGCCCCCTAAAATTATTCCTCATAAGGCATACATCCCACTAGTTTATTTCAAAATTGGCGAGTCACACTTCCCTAGTTTCCCTTGTTAGTGGAATCAAATTTATGCTGGTTATCAGAGATCAACAGCTAAGAAAAACAATGTAGCAAAATTCATTTAATATCTTTCAGTAGCTGGAAGTAAAAGTGATTAAAAATTCATTTTAAACTACGGATTTTATAAAATATATGAATAGAAATAAAAATAAAAAACATTTAAATAATTGTACAAGAAATTTTCGATTTTGAGGTAAACGACGAAATGGAGTATTTCTTAAAAAAAACAAGGAATGTGAGTGGGTCGTTACTTAATAAAGAACAATGCCAAAATAAGTTGCAGAAGTCCGTAATAGTTTTGAGTCACGCGCTTCTTTTTCTTTCTTTTTATAACTCATAACAAAAGGTCAAATGACCAAAAACATTTCAATACTCAGCTGCTGTTAGTTTGAACTAAAATGTACAAGGTTATTACAGTCTCTCGATATTTCGAACTTCTATATCTCGAAAACCTTGCCTTGTCAAAAAAAATATTTTTCGCTCGGCATTACAAATCCACATAACGCTAATTCGAATTCCTATGTCGAAGAGTTTCTTCTCAAAACCTTGCTAAGTCGAATAATTTGCGAAATATGTCATAAATTTTTTCAGAAAAATAACAATGTAAGTTTATTGTTAACCAATTATTTTCTATATAATGAACAATTATTTTTGGCTCTTTTTTTAATTTTTTTTTTTTTAAATAAAATTATCATTACCGTATTTAGACTTGTAGTCAACTATCATTATTTATACATATTTATCAGAAGTTATGTTTCATGACTCTAACTTTTTAGAGTAATATTTCGGAATATATTTTTTTACTTTTTAGAACATATTTAGTTCTGAACTAGTTATCTTGAAAATTCGCTATCTTGAAATTTTTTTAGCGTCAGAGATGCCAACGGACACGCCAAAATAATCAAAAAAGCGGTAAATAACTACAGGGCAATTCCATATGTGACGGAATGAAATTTTGACTTGCAAAATAACAATTAATTGAAGTCTCTATGTATCTAATTGCAAATAAAAATTTCTCATGCATATCATTATTATTGGCATAATGCGCTTCATAAACTAAAAAAACCGGATTTTCTATCTTTCTTACTTTTAATTTTACGAACTTTTTATTTGCGTGACGGAATGACATTTTGGCAACCAAGCTTTTGGCATGCCGCTTAGAACTGGTAGCCTCTGCGAATTTTGCAGCTATTATTTTTCTGAACTATTTTATACTTTTAGTATAATGGATAAGCAATGTAAAATGTGAATTTGGAAAATTAACCTCATGTTGGCTTGCAGTTATTAACATCTATTTGCTGTGACGGAATGACAGTAACGGAATGACAAAAAGTTTAGTAGAAGAAAGCCTTCATTTAAAAAATGTTTTATTAATATGTAAATGATAAACAGAATGTAACAGATAAACAGGATTAATATTTATATAAGAATTAGTAAAAATTTCAACATTTTGAAAATTAGGTTGTCTCTGAAGAGGTTTTATATCTAACTTGCCAATGTCACATCTTATCTTCGTTCTCAGGAAATTTTTGCATTATTAAGACATGTGACGGAATGACGTAAAAGAAGTTACTTTTATTTTATATATTAAACTTAAAATGTTTAAATTCTGTTCTATATGCATATTTTTATCAAAATATTGTAATAGAAAGATAGATTTCTTTTATTTTATAAGTATTTTTCAAGAAAACAATTTGAGCACAAATGTGAACAATTCACTTGTCAGCCATGTGATTACTTTAAAATGCTGCCAGATTCAAAAAATTTAAAATTATCAAAAATGAAACGGCAATATGTAGACTTTGGCTATTTTAGAACATATTTTTAAAATTAAAATATGCAATTCATAAAAAAAAAAAATTCACTTAAAAGTTGACACTTTTGTGGAATTGCCCTACAAAGTAAATTTTGCAAATATTTGACTATTCTTACTTGCTTTTAAGGAGGTGTAGCATGTCATGACTACTATAAAGTGGTGAATTATATAAACCTTGGCGAACAAAGAACACGGTATTCTTAGGTATTCTTTGGCCAAGATATAAACCTACGAATTATTTAGAAATAATGGTGGATAAAAATCTACTAAACTTAATTTATTAAACCAAGAATCACAATTGATAAACTACCACTTTAAAATATATATTTGCTGTCCGGAGCAAGTTGGCATCTCTGTATACTGTATTTAGATCGAACAAAATGGTTGAACAAAATCGCAATCACTATTAAACTTTTGAGACTCAGCGTCTAATATATTGGACAACATTTGCTAAAATGTTCTCACTTTTGATAAAAAATAATATTTTTTGGTTTCCCCCCCCCCTCTATTTGTACACCATTACAAAGAGATTGTCTATGTGAAAAGTTAATTGGTTTTAACCTTTTCAATTGGAATTTTTAATGACAATGACAAATACAAGTTGCTTTTCAGACAGTTTTAGGACACATAAATATAAGTTCTAAATATTTTATTACTTGAGTGAATCGATTTTATTTTATGACAAATATGTAAGAAATACACAATAAAAATGTTACACAATATGTTAAAATTTATCATTTTATGTGTATTAATTGAAAATAACTAAAAACACTTTTAATTAATTAAAGGTAAAAAAAAAATTCCCTTGAATTTATTAATTTATTTTCTTTTTAAGCGAAGNTGTCCGGAGCAAGTTGGCATCTCTGTATACTGTATTTAGATCGAACAAAATGGTTGAACAAAATCGCAATCACTATTAAACTTTTGAGACTCAGCGTCTAATATATTGGACAACATTTGCTAAAATGTTCTCACTTTTTAAAAAAAATAATATTTTTTGGTTCCCCCCTCTATTTGAACACCATTACAAAGAGATTGTCTATGTGAAAAGTTAATTGGTTTTAATATAGATCAGAATTAGAGAAAAATATTATATTTATCATTTTAATAAATTATGGTTATGAAATACAGCATGAAACAAACACCAGTGTTTTTTTCTGCGTTAAAGGTAAAATCCTCCAAATACTACTCATTTCTAAACAATAATTTTTCAAATTTGCACTTATTTGCAGTGATTTAGCTTTAAGAGAAACAGTCATGCATCAAGGAAATATCTTTCATTTACAAAATCAATTATTCAATAAACTTTTGAATGTCAATGAGAGAAAAAAAAATTAAAACTACTTTTTTAAATTTTTTTATTTTAGAGCAAATGCAATTCCGATAATCTGACAAATTTATTTAATATTAATTACACTGTTTTTCATCATTAAAAGAATATAGAAATATATTTTTGCTTGTATTTGGAGCATCAGAAAGAATGGGTTACAAACCTCGTTGTTTTGAGTGATACCAGCAAGAGGCGGACTGTTTTCCCATTTGCTGGCTATCTGTAATGTTTCTGCCGTCTTCTGTTGAATACTTTTTGTATCGTCTAAAAGTGTGATTTCATAAAATTCTTGGATGTCTGAAATGAAAGAAAAACATTTCCATTAAAAAAAAAAGCTGTTATTCAGAATAATAATAAATTACACATTTATTTATTATTTTTTTTATTGTCACACATACGTGTGTAAATTAACTTTTTTAAAAATCGTCAACTTGGTGAGATCTAGATAAAAGTAATCAAAATCAATGATTGATTTTCAATTTCTGCAAATTTTTAAAAATTTGCTGGGCTGTATTTACCCAGATAATACAGCATCGGGAAAATTGTCCGCATAGCAAACGCTTTTCATGTCTACAAAAATGCGTCTTTTTTCCATATTGATGTTTTTACATCATTTTCAGAATTAACTTAGATAATAATGTCGGCTAAGGATGGGTCAAACATGACCTAGCGGTCATGAATAACTGTTGCAAACTCACAGCAGTTATAAAAATAGCCTGTTATTCATTAAAAAAAAAGGCTCACGCGACAACAGAGCCCTCGATAAAACAGCCTTAAACTCAATCCTATTTCAAATGAATAAAAATGTATCCCCAGAAGGCAAAAAAATAAATAAATAAATAGTGCAACAATTTTAAGTAATCAAAAATAAATAAAAATTTTTAAAAAAAACATACAAAAACGCAACAGTACCAAAAATATTTAAAAAAAAAAAATAATAATACTTAGGAACACGAGTTTCCATTAAAATTCGAATAAAATAAAATATTGAAATGCAAAATTATTACCAAAAAAAAAAAGACTGTCAAAATGAATGATATATAAAATTCAATGTTCCAAATTTAGATTGTAAAAAAGAAATCCGTTGTATTCTCTGTTAACACCATCCTCAGCCTGTCATTACCATTCATATGTTTATACATTTTAAGAAGGATGATAATGGCATTTTTCTTTATTCCACAGTGTAGAATACAAAATATTGTTACTTTAGCATAAAAGTTCTAATCAAAGACTTATCGAATATAAACTTTCAAAAGAAAAGTGCTTTATAGTGTTCAAATTAACTCTTTATGGGAAGGATGGCAATGACAGCGATACAAATCTTGCTTAATATTTAAATACACCTAAGCCAGATTATTTAAGAGGCACAAAATTCTTCCTTCGTTATCCATACTAAGAATGTCATTTTGATTGACATCTGGTGGACATGAACGACTGTTGGATGCTTATGATGCAAAATGGTAGAAACTCAGAGCAAAAATACTTTTAAATTGCAGTGAAACCTTAAAAACAAATTAGTTCTGAATACGTGTGTTAATTTAAAAAAAATTTGTTTTCATGATCCCTTTTATTTTTTTATACAGAGTGGGGTATAGAGCATGAAAGACAGAAATTCCGATAAGAGACGGTAACGACATTTTAGTATTCATAATTAGCCTGAACGAATGCAGGCAGTATATAGGCTCTGTAAAATGCCTGCTATTTTGTTCTTTAGAAGTTGATAAGGGAATAGAAAAACAAAACAAAAAAGAAATAAGAAGAAAATATTTCTTTCTGTGGTGGTGGTTGTTGATAATAGAAAGCAAATAGCAGATTTCTGGAGCAACGGTTCCCTAAAGATGTTCTGCGGAACCCTAGAGTTCCGTGGAAAGGTCACAGGAGTTCCGTGAGTTAGGAGTGTTTTTTTTTTTTTTTTAAACCAATAATGATTTTTTTAACCTGCAACAGATTTTACGTAGTTGTCGCTGATCCTCCTTTGGCTTAGACAAATTCAACCAAGTCCAGGAGACGATGTCGCACATCTAAATCAAAAACTACCTCATTCAACACCATCCATACAATCTAAGATAAGAGATTTTCATTCAACCCATAATTGATTATTTATTTACTGAATAAGTTATTAAATAACCAGAATACTCCTCTTCTTTAAGTCCTTGAAGAAAACTTGCTACTTTATTGTTCTTTTTCACCTGATATAAAATTGCTAGTATACTCTCCCGTTTTGGTTTTTAAATAATTTTCAGGGCTGTTCACAAAATCAAATTTAAGTCAGATCCTATTAGCTTTGGTAATCGCTGGGGGCACATTCCTTGTCAGTGCGGCGACCTTGGCTACATCGGACAAACTGAAAGCGCTTTAAAATTTGGAATTTAACAGATATATGTACGTTATCAAGAATTTGAAAAATCTTCAAATGCTTCTTTGAATCTTGAACGCATATTCAATTTCGACAATGCAGTTCCACCCCAGTCACATCAGCTCATCTTGATGCCCCGGAATCTTGTCCTATTCATTTGAATGATGATTCCCTTGTTAACGACATGGGTTCCTTCCAACCTCTCCATAAAGCGTGGAAATGCAATTTAACATGATTTACCTCTCGGCCACAGGGATTTTTCTTATTCTATTTTTCTTTTCTTTTTTTCTCTCTCTCAGCTTTTGTGGTTTTTTCGAGTTTTGTTTCTCGCCTTTTCTTTTTTTTTTTTTTTCCTTAACAACTTTATGTTTTGTATTTCAAATGATGTTTGTTTCTTTACATTCGAATCAATATAAGAATGTAAATGAATAAATTAATATCAAATCGGATTTAATTAATATTTCGGACATTCACCGGTGAAAGTCGACATTCTCTCGATTTCGATCATTCACGGTATAGATTATTTTCCCTTCCAAAATATTTTTAAATAAAGATCTCCAAAGTCAGCATGATTAACTAGATTTTGTCATATATTTATATTATTTTTATTGTTGAATTAAATTTTTATAGTCGCACATTACTTCAAATATAAACTTTAAAATAAATAAATAAATAAAAATTTAATCCAAGGGGGAAAAGTGGCTATTAAATGAAAAGGACCCATCAATATCGGTCTCCGACTTATGTTTTTTACAACCGTCGTTGAACAGCCGACCCAATTTACTCCGTTGCCTTGTAATTTTGAACCCAATCCAGAAGACAAGGGCCTGGATCAAGCAATAGGAGACATTTGTCTTCGTGGAGGACTTTTTGATGGAACTAACCCACATTTGCGTGACATGGAGAGGAGAACCACCAAAACCTCCCAAGGTCATCCTGACGACAAGGGGACTCTATCCCATGATCCGTCTACCACTGAGGATATTTTATGTCGGCACGGTGGACGTTGCGAGCCGGTTGCGGCATTCGAATAGACCAACCATTGCCGGGATTCGAACCCGGTTCACCTCATTGGAAAGCAAGCGCTCAATCCCCTGAGCTATCACGGCTCGAAGTTCACCGGCTACTCGCTTAAAATTCAAATTTTTAGGCCAAATTTAAACCCTATGCCGAAATAACTTAGGGCGTCTAGATGAAGCAAACTAGACTTCAGATTTCTGTAATTTTTAAAAAACCTGTGTAGAGAGAAAAAAACGAGTTGGTTTCGAACACAAAATCATTAACATAAAACTAAATAACTGTTAAACACAATTTCAAAAATAGTTCAATATAAATTTATTTTTCTCGCATTTCAAGCAACATAAACATGTGTCCTAAAAACTTCAACAAAAAAAAAATAATAAATTAAAATAATAATAATTAATATCAGAGAAATATAACGTGCTTCAATAGGTGCATCTGCAGTCATTCATTAGAAATTTCTTTTTTGCAAAGAAGAAAGAAAACCCATGACTAAAAATGCATTCAGGTCATTAACGACAAGAATGATCGTGACTGGCCAATAATTCATGTTCTGCACGAAAAAAAAAAGTAACGTCATGAATTTTAATGAAAATACCTTTATTCAACCCTTCTCTATTAAACAGTGGGAATTTATCCTGAATTTATAATTGTTAAAGAAAAATACAGATCACATTTTTTTATTTCTTGACACGTTCATTTTTTAAGTTAAAAAATCACAACCCACAAAAATCTGGACAGACCAGTGGTTTGTCCAAACTTTTAATGAGATATCCTGTTTTTGCGAATGAATGAAAAATTTAGTTATAATTTTGTGTTTCTAACACTACCACAGGAGCCGCGATGGCTCAGTGGTTAAGGCTGTCAAAGGGATGGATTGGAGTTCGATACCCAGTGGCGACTTGTGGAGCCCACCCTGCTTCAAATCGATGGGTGGTCTCAGCTCGTCGGGGAAGAAAACGCGGCCTGTGCACAATGCTGACCACGTTACCAAAATCAAGGCGATGGTCATGAAATGGTGAAGCCTTCATCATCATGATTCCCCAGGCTTACAACGGGCTGTTGTACTTAAATGGTGTACTTAAAGCTACCATAGATTTAAGTTCTTTAAGTACTAGTTCATTGATAGAGAGTAATTTTTTGGACCGATTAATTAATTGAGTTTATACAACCTTTGGTGGAAAACGCCACCGAAGAAAACATTTTAGCTTTCAGCGGCCGCAATCAATTGTGTTTTTATATTAATTGATAACAGTTCATAATTACTTAGCGTCAGGCAAACAATATCAATTTGCCTTCATAATTAAAAAACACACATTTTACGTGTAAAACATTTTGAAAAACCGACAATTAATAACATTTTGTCTCCTTTTAAAAAACTGCTTTACAAGTGATTTTCAACTTTTTATTTGAGGAAAAAATAACTTTTTTTTATCTTTACAGTACACAAACTATGCCTATAATTTTATAAATAAGTATTTGAACGTTATTTTCCGCATGTTTTGATAAAAAGAAAAATTTCTTTAAGAAATCAATAAATCGAAAAATTTAAGATTCGTGTAATTGACATATATAGTAATAAATATAGAAACGATTTCGGCGTTTTTTCAAGGTTTTTTGAAATTAGTTTTGAAAAACAGGCATAAATTTTCTTTTATCAGTTCTTTCCATTAAATGTTTGATTAAAAAACAAGCTCATAACCACTTAAGAGCCAAATTTTGTCCTCATGATTGAGCAATTTTCTGCATCGATTGATGATGTCTGTAATTATTCAACAATCCAAATTATTCAACAAAAAGTAAGCACTTTTCAAGTACTCAAAAAATATTTTCAAGCACTTTAAAAAAAAATACCATGATTAGGTTGGGTTGAAAGTTTTTGACAATTGACGGTTTTATCTTGTTTTAACCGTCATGTCAAAAAAAAAAAAAACCCCTTTTGGCATTGTTTTTGAATCATTGCTTTGAAATTTTGAATCATGTAAAACGAATGGCGTTTTCATAAGCTATGGACTAACAATACGCCAAAATAAATTGGGGTTGAATTAATTGTGAAAACGTTGAATAGAACAATGTGAACTGCGTCTTTTTGCATAATTCGAAGCGAAAATCAACATGGTAAAGGGAAAATCTCATATTGAAAAAGGAAAAATGAACCACTTTTTAAAAACACCCAATGGAAAAAAGCACTTTTAAGGGCTACGCACCCTGTGCATAGTATTAAGCTTATGAATTTAATTTATTTTAAAAACAAAAGAAATTTTAATGCAAATAAATTGCGTTCCTTTCATTTTTTCAAAATTTGAATATAAGTGGCAAGAAATAGCAATAATAAAGGGAGAAAAATAATCGGAATTTAAAAGCAAAAATTTTAAAACTCCAAAATTAAAAATTATAAAAAATGTTGCTACTAATATCCGCTATGTGCCTTGAATTTTATAATCTGCTTTCATTAGAAGAAATTGGCATTTTTCCAAAGTAATTTCATTACCAATGGAAAGGGGGGGAGAGAGGCAGGAAAGAATAATTCTAACATCTAACTATATTTAATACATTAATTTAATAAATATTCCCTGACTAAAATAATAACAACAAAAAAAAACAGTTTTTAGTTAAAGCAGACCATTTCACATTATTTTAAGCCGAAAAAAGAAAAAAAATTGCGACTTACCGTGTCGGAATAATAAAAGAATTTCATCTATATATATAAAAAAAAATAATAATAATAAAAAAAAAGAAATTAAAAAAAAATATATAAAAAGCTAATTTTTCAAATATAATTCGAATATTTCTTTTTAAAGGCCCAGCTCCCTTTGTTTTTCTACAGACATAAGACTACTGTCTAAAAACTAAATTAAGATTTTGTTTCAATTAGTTTTCTCTTTGCATAAAAAGAATTTGCAATTCAAACAAAAACATTGTGAGGCGCCATCCAACAGGGTACTTTTCCGCTAATATTAAATAAATACTCCCAAAGAAATTCAAGCGTTAAGATATTACTTCATTTAAAACTTCATTTGCTTTTTAATATATATAAATAAGAAATAACCATCAACAGGACATGTTTCAAGAGCTCAAAAGCCTCCTTTCAATACTTGCCAGACGTGAATGAGAAGAAAAAAAAGTATTCGTTTTTTCTCACTCACGAAAATGGGCGCCTGTTGTTGAGCGCTTAAAACTTGCCATGTCGACCGTTATTTCCTGGAAGCAAATTGAAGTAATATCTTCGGCTAGTAGTTTTCTTTAAACTTAATTAAGAGGCGGGAACTAAAATTAACTTTTAATATAGATAAATCAAAAACTAATGAATAAAATTTTCACACATCTCTTCTAAAAAATGTGCAAAATTTCGGTTAAGAGAGTGCATAGATAAGGGGCGGCTATATTGGAACAGCAATAATTGAAAGGGTCTTAATTTGGAATGTAGAGAGAAGAATAAATACCGGATGGAAACTCACGATGGGAATCGCTATACAAATATCACATCCGCTCAGCTTTTGCATTCAACAGCTCATGCGTTTCAAAGAAGCGTCTTTTTAGATATACATATATTTTGATTCTTCGGTTTTGTAACAGAAAGAGGTGCCAGTTACCGCGAAGTGGAATTTTCTGTATCTACACGCGTTAATCTTCGAAGATTCTATTCGTCAGATTAAATAATGCTTCCTTGCAAAATATTCCAACACTGCACTATTTAAGCTCATTAAAATATGCAAATATTTTCTTCTTTACGATTCTGCTTTAAGTGGAAAAAATTTTGCGAAAATAGGAAATTTTCTATAAATAAGATCATAACAGTTATTCATGACTGCTCATTTAAGTTTTGTCAATCCAGCACTAGAGTTGGGCAAAATGAATCATCTATGTGATTCGAATCAATAGAATCAGGTCACTTTAGTGATTCGACTCACTTATTGATTCGAATCAGACTGATTCGATTCAAATCCGTTGCAAGTGGGTAATTCGAATCCTCGAATCAGTACCTAACTCTATCCAGCACCCACCAAACAAATTATAAAAATGGTGCAAAACATCAATATGAAGAAAGGTTCTTAGAAAATGATAAGTTATTAATCTTTTTTTTTTAATAAACGTCTTTAACATTTCATTATTTAGGGTTATAAAAATAATCAAAATTTAATAATTATAAATTCATTGATTTTGATGATTCTACATAATAATTCTTAAAAATCCATCCAAACTGGAAATTTTTGGAGAGAAAAAAAATTGATAATCATTTTACATATTTAAAATTTTTATCAGATTTTAAGTTTAATCAATTCTATATAGAAGGATAATAAATGCAATTTAAAATTTGCCTCACATTAAAAAGCACTCAACAAATAAATTGATGATTGATATTGACTCCTCTTCCCTCTAAACATTTAAAAATATCAAGTACAGTCGAACTCGTTTATAACGAGCTCGGATTTAACGAGAACTCGGATTTAACGAGGGAAACGAGAATATTTGGTTGGATCAATGTAAAGTCTATGGAACAGAAGTCGCTTTTAACGAGCAAGACCCGGTTTTAGCGAGCAATATTTTTCTGTCTGGCAATCTTTTTTCTCATCTTTCTAGTCTTTCTGTCTTATCATTTTTTCAAAATGATATGAAATGCGCGAGTTAAAAGTAAGCTGACAAACTATTTTAAATATGTAGATTAATGAAAAAAATAAATGTTTTGGTAAGAATCTTTTCATTTATTTTTCTTTCCGTTTATATTTCCTTTCCTTTAAGACTGTAGCGCAACTAGAAATTTTTTGCTGGTTTGGGGGGAGGGGTTAGTTGTCACTAAATTAAGATAAATATTTAATTAAATTAATAAATGTAATTAAAGTAAGTAAGTATTAATTAAATTTTAAGTCAACTCAATCATTTGACTTCCCAAGCCTCCCCCCCCCCTCTTCTGGTTGCACGTCTGACTTAAGGACCCGTTTATTACGAGCACTCGGATTTAACGAGTGCATGTTACGGTCCCTTTGTGCTCGTTATAAACGAGTTCGACTGTAGTCTGATTAGGAGGGATACAGTTGAATTCTTCGCAACAAAATTATACCAATAAAATACTGCCTTCAGCACTTTCAGTAAGATAATTTAGTATTATGTGTATAACAGTTTTTTTTTTAAATTTTTGAAAGGTTAAAATATTGGCTCAATTTACTTTTGCATAATTTCTGTTAAAAGACATTACCTGCATCGATTTTCGGTTAGTTTATTTTTAATGAATTTTAAAAACTTAAACACTAACCAAATGTATATTATTGTACTATCTATCCAAAATTATAATAATTTCATTGCTTTTTATTTTTGAGGCAAGAAAAAAGAATCGAAAAAAGTTTATAAGATATCAAGCTACTCTTCCAAACTTAATAAAGTGAAGCGCTTTCCTTTCCCCCTCTTTCTTTTCATTTCCTTAAAAAAAAAATTTAAAAATATTTAAAAAAAAACTAGGTATTGTCGTGTGTTATTGATATGAAGTGATACTCTATCATCAAAAGTTTAATATAAAATCCAGGAAGACGAGGAAAGCTGAAACTCCAAGCAAAGCTTAGTAAACTCAAAATGAAACTTTAAACTTAAAGGAACGCTCAAAGGAATGTTTAAAAAATAAATAAATAAAAACAGTGATATGTTTTCATCATTTAAAAAAATTAGTAAATAAATCTCATTTCCAAATTTAAGTGCTTTTTCGTAATTTTTTTTCTTTCAGTTTTTCAAACATTGACTTCACTGTAGAAAAATTATTTTTCCCACACGAGATCTTCATTTTATTCTCTCGAGCAGATGTCAATCAAAATAGCAAGAGAGAACTTACATGTTGCGAGATATAAATCTTAATATTTACATTGAAATATTTAAAAAATAAAATTACGTAATGAAGAGCGATAATAAAAGGGTACCCACCAGTTTTCCGATATTTTTTTACAAGAATGAAAAAAAAAAAAATTAACGAATAAAATCAATTTTAGTGTACTATGATTTTCATGTGATTGTAAAGAGTACATTTCTCGGTCATTAAAGAATCAGAAAACAAACGATTTTAATACAATATATATATATATCTCATTGATTTTAACTCTTAACCAATAACGGCTTGTTACCAGAATGTGGAACTACGTTAGATGCAAGAGTTCTAGTCTGTCCTAACAACAGCCCCCCACCAGGTGAGATGTTTCGTATTCCACGCGCTCTAAACTAAAAGTAAAGAATGTAATGAAAGAACTAACATTAAACTATTTAAGACTTTCATTCAAATAATAATGTTGGTAATGACAAAAACAAAACCTGGAAAAAATATATATATATTCATTTCACAATGAATTTCTTATTCAAATGCACTACAGCCTACTAAGGCCAAATTCATCACAGTAAGTTTCCTGTAAGGGTGCTTATGGTCAGCCAACTATTGAATTTTAACGTATTTAACCCTTTGCCGCGGAATTTTAATTCAACATATTTTTCCTACTTTTTTTTTAATTATTCTATATTTTTCATATTCAAAATTAGTGAAAAATATTATATTTAGCATTTTAATAACTTATAGTTAAGAAATAGAGCATGAAACACCATGTCTTTTTCTGCGTTTAAGGTCTAATGAGTTGTCTTTTTCTGCGTTTCTTCCAAAACACGGCTCACTTCCAAACAATACTTTTTTATTTTGCATTGATTTAGATCTAAGAAAACAATTATTCATCATCAATAAGTCTTTGAATATCAATGGGAGGAAAATTCAAACTAATTTATTTGAAATTTATATTTTAGTACAAAAATTATTCCAAAAATCTAACACACTTTATTCAGTAACTAATTAGACTGTCTTACATCATTAAAAAATTCTAAAATATATTTTTGTTAATAATTGGAGCGTCAGACACAGATGGTTATCAAAATAATGGAAACACCCTAGATTTTGAAGGAATCCTTTATTAATATGGCGTAGGACTGCTGTTGCAGCGTGAGCCCCCTAATGGCAGATCACGGAGAGGACAAGAGAGTTTTAAAAAAAGAACAGTAGAAGTTGTAGTAGAAAGAAAACGAAGAATGCGCCTTGTCGAACTATCTTACTAAAAACTTCTCATTAGCTATTATCTATCATATTCCATTAATGTAAATACATCATCATGTTTTGTTAATCAATCCAATAAATGTTTTATAGTTCAAATCGATGATCATTATAGATATTTATTGTTAAATATATTATATGCCAAGCCCGGAAACAAAAGAGTAAGGTTGGTCTTACTGCTTCTAATCATTCAGAACAACACAGCAAGTGATACCTTCCCTTGATTCATTTTTTGGAAGTAGTGATGCCTCCAGTATAGAACAACCGCCTTTGGCATGTAAAACAGCTTGGATTCGCCTAGGAATCGAATCACACAAATTCTGAATAGTGTTTAGAGGAATATTTTACCATTCTTCATGGAGATATTTTGAAAGTTCCGTGGGAGAATCCGGTGGAGAATATCGATTTCGGATTGAAAGCTCTAAAATAGATCACAACGGTTCGATTATATTGAGGTCTGGGGACTATGCGGGCCAAGGTAGATGTTCCACTTCATCCTCATGTTCATCAAACTATGATTGGACAACTCTGACTGCATGAATAGGGGCATTATCATCCTGGAAAATTCCATCTCCTGCAGGAAACAAAATTTGCATCAAAGGATGGACCTGGTCAGCTAAAGCTTCTCTATACTTCTCCCCAGTGATCCTTCCTTTCAGGGTTACGATTGGACCAGCAGAAAACCAGGACACGGCTGCGCACACCATGACCGATCCATCTCCATGCTTGACAGTTGGACGGAGGCAATCGGGATCATATGCTTGTACAGGTCTTCTCCAGACGTGTATCCGTCCTGTTGTGGGGAAAAGTGTGAAAGATGATTCGTCTAACCATATAACAGTCTTCCACTTATCAATCGGCCAGATTTTGTGGTTGTGGCACCACTCTACACGACGTTTGGCATTAGCATCTGCGACAAGTGTCTTGAGAATTGCTGTTTTGCCGTAAATGTTCTCTTTATGAAGGCATCTCCTAACTGTAATTGTTGACACTGGAGAATCCAGATGCTGATTGAGTTTTGCGGTCACTTTGGCTGCAGTTGTTTTCTTTTTAGACATTACAATCCGCTTCAATACCCGTCGGTCTCTTTCACTCAGCTTCTCCTTTCGTCCACTAATTTGCTTTGCTGAACTTGTCTTTCCACGTTGTGTGTATGTTGTCATGACTTTAGACACCGTACCTCTAGAAACGCCTAAAAGCTGGTATGTTTCGGTCACTGTTGCTCCAACTAGTCGGGCTCCTACAATTTGGCCTCTCTGAAAATCTGTGAGGTGTGAGATTTTACGCTTCTGACAAAAAATCAAAACGTAGACAACCATGCTAAAGGTCTCTCACACTACCTAATATATATACTTTTTATATTTAAAAAAAAACTGGTAGCTAAGATTATATTTTAACGCTTATGAAGCGAATTCTTAAATGTCCCTTTTATTCACAAGTGTTTCCATTATTTTGATAATCACCCGTATCTGCGCCTTGAAATTCCGCCTCCATATAATTCTCTCTTTTTTCCTGGTATCATCTATGCTTGTAAAGGTGACCCTTTATGACTGTCACATCTAAAAATATGCTCAGGTCATATACGATAAGATCAAGAGATCTCACAATAAATTTAAAAAGCGAAAAATAATTCTTCATTGAAATCTTAAAAGTGATCGAATAACAGACAATTTTACTCAATTAGTAACAACTTTAACATGAAAAACATTACTGTGAAATCAAGTAGAAAGATGTAAACGCGAACTCATTGTTAAGATTCATTAAATCAATCATTTAGAAGCAGATCCTAATGATGCAGAATTCCTTCAAAGAACAAATGTCTGAAGATCGAATGATTATTTTTGTCTAATTAAAAAACTTTCAAATAAAAACCTCATTTTTACAATGTTGTTATTGTTAATTATTAAGCAAAGCTAGAATGGTGAAAACTTTAAAAAAAAAAACTATCGAATTTTTTTTTAAACTAATTTTAAAAATACGAATTACTTTTAAAATATATCTCAATTAAACGGCGAAAATAAGTCCCAAGATAGTAATAAGTCCAAAGTCGAAAATAAGTCCCAAGAGAAGATTTTATCTCGAGTACAAGTAGAACAAAAAGCAGGGTTGCCACAGAAAAAAAAATGAACAAAATAGTTGCCTAAATAAGAACAAAACATTTTCAATAATATTAGTAAAAATGTTATTAAATGACTTAGTTGTCATATAACATGATCCACTTAGGTTGGTTCCAAATATGATAATACCTACTTCTATAAGCGTTAGTGCTCTAGCAATAAATTTTTATATAAAAAAATTAGTATATTTAAGGAAAATTAAATATTTTAATTACTAGAATTCCATCAAAAAATACTTTATTAAAAAAAACACACTTTTTCTAAATAATTTTCCCTTTTATCAATAATTGATTTAGCAAATATATATACATATGTAAAAAGTGATTATTCAAATTTGAAAATCACACATCCTACAATCATATTAAAAATTAGATTTTTTAAAATTCAGCAGAATTTCGTAGCAATTACCATTGAAAAGGCGATACAAAATAGACTTACAATGGAATCTATGCAAATGGAGAGCATTAAAAAGTGATAACTCAAATTTGCAATTCAAAATTTTTAACATTTTGTATTTTTTTTAAAAAAAAATCATTGTGTTCAGGGTTATCAACTAAATTTATGCTAAAAAAACATCATTAGGAGCACAGAAGAGAAGAGTCTCCCAATAGTCTCTTTTTCTTGAAAATAGTTGCTTTATTAACCTCTTCAGGCAAAATAAGTTGCCATAGTTGCCTCAGGTTGAAAATAGTTGCATATAGTCGCATTTTAGTCACCCGTGACAACCCTGGTATAGCAAATGCAAAAGGAGTTTCAGTTAACATAATTTTCAGCTAAAATTGTGAAAATCGCAATAAAATTGCTTTATTTTTCCCCTTCATTTTCATCAGCATGCACATTCGAGAAAACAGTTCTTTTAAATTTTCACATTTATACCCCAGACATATATACATTCTATTTTTCATTTTTCATGAGAGCAAATAATAATAAATAAGGGCGGTCTCAAAAAAAAAAAGCTCTAAACCAGGCAGAGATTATGGAATTTTCACTCAAATAGCACATTTTTTCCCATGTAAGCCTAAAGAAATGGAAATTTAAAAAATATATAATAGTATAATAAAATAAAATAAAAATACCAACTTAGACTTTAGTGCTAATTAACATTATTAAAGGACCAGCCATATTTTAAGGACCCATTACATTCTTTTAACTGTAAATTTAATTGCACAAATATTGATCAAAAAAGATTATAATCTAAGAATATAAAATGTGAGGGGATAAAGAGTTCCACAGTCCCTGCAAATAAAATATTTTAAGTCTGCTAGGTGCCAGGTTAAACACTTCCCTTCACTCTTATAAGCAACACAGTATACATATTTTAGACTTGAGAGAAAAAAAAATTAGTACTATATTTTGATTAGCTTTACCTAAACCATGTATCGTGGGAATGCTGTACGAACATTAAAAAAAAAATTGTGATTGTTTACTGAGAAAATCTACTGTACCAACAAATTTACAGAAAATAATATTATTCTTACTTCCCTAATCACAAATGTGTAACAGCATCTGCAGGGACAATATTTTCATGAGTCATGAATATTTTTTGTTTGGCATACTATCTCGAGGGCCGTTTTAATAGCACAGAGAAATGTTTTGGGCCCTCATAGCGTGTCGTACTGCTTAAAATAGAACTGAAAAACTTCCCATAGATAAAAGTAAAGCATTTTTAAGATATGCAATAGTTTAAACACATTTTGATGACTCCAAAAACACAGCATTTTTAAACTATGCATAATTTCTAAAAAAATTGAGAGGCTAACTAGTTGTAAATCTCAAATAATAAAATAATTTCTAAAACCATGGAAGCTAATTAAACTAAAAAAAAACATGATTTTAAGGTTATTTGGTATTAACATAATATGTGTGCCCCATTGACGCTTAGAACCGAAACATAAAAACATTCTTTTATTTGAATTGACCCAATCTGAATGCTCGTCAAGAATTCTAACTAGCATTTTTGAATGTGTGACTCGAAAATAAAATTAATTTGAAGAGGGAACGCATTCTCTTTTGACGGGTCTATCGAGTGTTACGATCCAGGTTTTCCAGATTTTTTGGGTTGTCATGAGCATAAAACAATTTAAAGAAATTGTTTACATGAAAGCAATTTATTTACTTTTCATTTAACAGTATTTTTACTAAGATTACATATTTAAGGATTTTATTGTATTAAAAAGTAATTGGGTAATATTACCTTTATATATATTTCATGATAAAGATATTTAGTCACCATTCTATATTTATTAAACTGTGTATAGTTACATATACTTTTTAATAAGTTATATTTACTTAAAATTAAATTTAATATGAAACTGTATTCACTCAACGTATGCAGTTAAAATAATAAACACTTAATCACAATTTAAGGATGAATCCTAGAATAACCCACCCTGCGGCGATTTTTTTAAATCTCACCAAACTAGGTTTCCAGAAGATATTTTGAAGAGATTATTTTGAATCACACCACGATTAAAATCATCTTTATTATTTCATTTTTTAACCATTATTTCATTTATTACCGTTATTAATTAAATTTTTTTCCGCGGTACCGGTTGAAAATGGCGAGCAAATGGACGAGTGAATTTTTAACTTTATTGAATGCAAAAGGTAAGTTATTGAATGGTGTATGAATCAAAATTTAATTAAAATAATTCGCGAGGTCGTAAGAACGTACCCTCCAGTGTCAAATGATGAGCCATCAGAGAAAAGGTAAGTTATTTTTTATTCTATTAAAAAAATATTTTAATAAATTTGCAATAATTTAAATTGTTTTTTTTCTTTAATTATCAAAAAGCAACTTAGATCCCAGTAACAATCGCCAACTTGGCGAGATTTCAAAAAGTCGCCAAAAGGCCACTATTATAGGATTTTACCATTTAAAATTCTAAGACAGTATAAAGATCTAACTGTTCACACTATTGCTAAAATTAACCATTAACCTCCTAGGCAAAAACCATTTAACGAGTTTTTATAGTAAGCCAGTAATTAAATAAGAAGTTCAAAAAACAATTTTATGGATGAAGATATGATGGTAACATTGCAAAATGATTAACTCAACACCGGTTAACAATTTGCTATTACAATAAAATATTCTGAATCTTTCATATTACTACTTTTTCATTTGAATGCAGGAAATTAAAAATGATTCAGAAAACCACAGGAAATTTTATTATTCTATCAATTTAAAATTTTTACATGCTAACAATTTAAGAAAAATAATTGTAAGATATGATTTAAAGTAAATAAATAAAAATCACAAAATAAAAACGCTCTAATTTCTCTCTTGCTACTGGTCTAGTTTTAAAACATATGCCTTGCCAATAAACGACATCCCCTGTTTTTGAAATTGCCCACCCTTTCATTTAAGCGTTCATCCATAGAATTTAGATGGGTGATACTGCCTGGAGGAAGAGGTGTTTTTCGGTGCAAAGATTTGGAGGCGCACTTCTTAATCCTCATATAAATAGCCTCTTGGACTTGTATAACTTACGGCTATGTTGCCAAGGGGGGTCCCTAGGGTTTCCTGGTGTTTTTGAAAGTGAGGACAATTGAGTATGACAGGGTTTGTATGCACCTGGAAAAAATTAAAAATTGGTATCATAAAAAAATATATGTATTACAATTACAACTACTTCTCAGGTGCACAAACTGAACAGGGGGGAAAAGTGAGAATCAAGCAGCTAAAAACTTCATTGGAAGGTAGAAAAATAGGTTTCAGTTGCCTTTTTTTAAGTTTTCTTGGTGATAAACTATTCAAATTATGGGTGTCTGTGTGATAATCAATCACCATTTGTAGAAGGAATAACAAAATGCCCACTTTGTACAAAAGAATAAATTTATTTTAAAAAGTAATTAAGGCAATGTAGTTAATTCTAAATTTATTTTAATACAATTTATAAAAAGTAAGATTCGTAAGAGTTCCCTGAGTGCCTGGATGTGCCCATTCATGAAGACTGCACAGACTATTGATCATGAATATGTAAATTAATATATAATTCATTTCAATAAATGATTTCATTTCTCACTTTACAATAAATTAATAACTCTTATACATCTCATAATAAATACAATGAATAACTTTAAAAAATAAAGTTATAAAAGAAAAAAATATTTCAGGTCAGACAAAATTAAAAAAGCGCATTTGCTTTCATACTTTTTTTTATTTAATTCTGTAGAAGCAAATAAAAAATTAGTGAAAAATAACTAAACTGATTTAACTGACGGAGTAAACTGATTTTATTGAACAAATTAGATTTTGTTTCAAGTTTAAATAGTTTGACAAATTGTTGTTGCAATTGACTTATGACACTTGCCAATATCAGCAAGCCTGCTTGATGAAACCAAGGGGAATTTAAGGCAAATGGCACGTTTCATGTTTTTCAGTAGTGCCATTTTCAGTCAGAAATACTTAGCCACACATTCCTCACAAACCGTTTATAGGGCAGACCTATTCATTTACAAATCGTAATTTTTATCTGAGCCCGAGAACAATCAATCTCCAACGTAGTACCTTCAGAGGTATGATTTGATATGGGAACATGAAGAACTTTGCGACCCAGCAGATTTAATGTGCACCAATCACCATTTACTACACAGGAAGCAGTCTTCGGCCGACAGGAATCGAACCCACAACCTCTCAGACACGAGTCCCAACACCCTACCCACCGGGCTATCCCGGCTCGATCTTCAAACTTATTAACTGTATCCAAAAAAATGATTCGCATTTTCATTTTGCATTATAAAAGAACAAATAGTTTTAATTGCTTTGTAAAAATCTATCAGAGAAAAGTAAACTAAAGTATTCACAGGTGAAATTAAAGAAATATTTTAGCTCCACATGTCTTCACCTGTAAGAATGCAAATCAGCAATATCATATTTTTAGAACAACCTACGACAATGAGGGAGAAGATCATGCAAATGTAAAAAGGAAGCATGAAAAAAACCTAAAGAGTCCCGTTAGTGTAAAAAAAAAATCCTATAACTTTCACCAAACTGTAGCCAAGATCCTTAGTTACTTAACTGTAACTGTAATAAATATGCAGCAGAGCGAACAAAAAAATAGGAAAATTGAAGATTCATTATTAAATTCTTATGAAAAGTAATAAGGGTAAACTTTTTCTTAAAATAAAAATACACGTGACTAGGATTATAAAATAGTATAACTTAACTAGTTAAATAAACTCTTTTCTATTTAATTAAATTCAATAATCAGGAATAATCAAATTATATCTTTCTTTTTTCCCCTTTGTTGCCGTTTATTTGTTCATCAGACATCTTGGAGTTTTCAGTTGAAGGGGTTCTTAAAGTATACTTTATGTCATTTCTGATCAAATATTTTCATACCTGGGCGAACATGAAAATATTTTCACAGAAATACTAGTAAGTAAAAAATATGCCCATTACAGCATTTTTACGAGTCCTGAACATCGAGCAACATAATTTTCAAACACTAGTACATACAATATAATACAATAAGAACTGCAAAGAAAAAGTTGATACCAGTTTGATTACTAAATGTCATATTATTGAAAATATGCAAAAAAATAAATCACCATTTCAAAACATGCTTAACTTACCCAAAAGAGCTTGGAAAAGTCTACTTTTAAAAATTCTAATAACACGCTCAATAGCATTCCTCAATTGTTTGTCTTGTGGCTTATTGAGTTTACAATGATAATCTTCCAGCAGTTCCAAAGCCCTGTGGGCTTCTGAAAACAACAACAAAATAGGATGGGTTGGTTAAACCATTTTTTAACACTATAATGAATGACTCAAAAACAGAAAACATTAATTTACAATCAAAACAAAATGTACATTTCTGTTGTTCAGACATGAGAATTATTGTTTATGTTTCTAAAAATCTCTCAACAAGAGACCTTCTCTAGGAAAGACTGCACTTAGTCAAAAGAACTTAAAATTAACGACGATTCGCTCGTCCGGCTCAGGCCGCAATTAAATAATTATCATAACTGCCAATTGTTAACAATCTGGTAAATGAGTTCAAATGAATCTGCACATCCACAAATGATTAACATAGAAATGCCTTCCTTTGAAAGGAGGTTGAATTACTAATGAATACACACGCACACAAAATGCAGAATATGGCCATGTGCATATTACAAAATGCAATGCATCAAAAATTGGGTCTCAAACAAAAAATCTCAGGTGATACCACACTTGCTCTTATTAGAAAACTCATCAGCCAACTTTTAATGAAAAAATCCCAAGATGATTCAGTTAAAGATAATGAAGAATAGACTAAGAAAGACCTTTTATATTCAGGTACCTCAATAAATGATTTAATTTACAAGTCTTCCTTATGAAAATATTTAAAAAAATCAGTTAAACCGAATCGAAATAGATATCGACATAATAGAAATTTTACAAAAAGTTTCCTAACTTAGTAATTTACTTTAAAAGTGCACAGATTTTTAGATTGCTCCTTTAGTTAGAGAACTAAATTATTAAGAGAACCAATATAAGTAAAAGTTCACAAAGTAATTTAATATTGCTTACATTTAAGATTTGCAACAGAAATTGTGTAACAATAAATATTAAACAAAGGAAATTATGCACAACCTTTCCATTACTTCGGTTCATAGCTTCCAAAACCATGCTATGAGAAAAAACATAGTTATACCCACACTAAAACATTCGAGGAAGTTTAAGCATTCTGGGGGTTCGGACGGATACCGAACGCGTGGGTTGATTGAGTAGAATTCCACATAAACAGATGTGATGTAGTTTTGTGATCTGTGTGAAGCTTTTGAATTTATCTTTACTTAATATTAAAAATAATACAGTTAAGAACATGCAGGTACCTGATGTGTACCTTAGTATGTATGGCGAAATTTTATGACTATGTAACAGTCAAGTGAAATCTCATTGTATTTTTATTTAATGTAACGTCTGTTTAGTAATATTTCATTTTAATTTTAATTTATTTCTTTATGCTTAAGTACATACATACGTTTAATAACTTAATTTTTCTATATTTTTTTCATAATTTTAAAATTTTACCTCCAAGAATTAGATATTTTTCATAATTAATGTTAGATTTTCATATTTATTTTGCTTGGCTTGCATAATTAAAATTGTTTTGAAATTGCAGTTATGCACTGTACTTACATAAAACTTTTAAAATGAATTTTTTTTTCTAAATAATTATTAAATCCATTCATTATTATATTTAAATTGACCATAATATAACAATATTCTTTTTTTTCCTCCAACTTTTCGTACTACTATTTAACACTTGAAATATTTATATTATTCACTCAGTTGAAGTAAAATTGAAATTTGGAACTGTAAAATACTTTTTTTTTTCTAAAATGTTCCTCTGTACTTCAATAATAAAGAGGTTTAAAAAAGGGAAAATTAACCTTTGAGCTACTCTTGTATACTTGACTTTTAAAAAAAAGTATTTATTAGAGAAATCTTTTTCTGATTTCTTATTTTTAAAATTTTCTTCTCAAGTTTATTCACAACTTTATTTTACTTTTTATTTACAACTTTATTTTTGTATTCCTTAAGAAACGATAAATCCATATTTTTGTGTTGATTTTTTAATACAGTTTTTAATTTTTCACAAATTATGTCTAAATTTTCACAAAATAGGCACCTTTCAGAAAAACCTAGACTGACCCCTGAGAAATATCACTACTCTGAACAGTAAGATGTTGCAAAATTTTCCAAGAGCACTGTATATTTAAAAAGTTGATATTTAAAAATAATAGGATAAACTGTACTCATAAATATAACCCTGATTAATAAAAACATTTACAACTGAAATAATAAATTAGGTGAGTACAGGCAGAAAACATTTGAAGGCTTGTTTCAATTATTTACGCAATCATGATGCACATATGAAATGCATAACATAAAATTAATCAAATAAAACATTTAACCATTCAGCATACAAAATCTATAAAACTTTATAAGGAATCAGTTTAAAGATATTCCAAGTATAATTTATTATTAAAATATTTCATTTATAAACAAACATTTAATCATTAGACTTTTAGAAGTTAAAAGATCTCTAAAACAATATTCATCTAAAATATAAATCACTATTGCTAGGTAATCAGCCCGAAAATAATAATTAGAAAAAGCTCTAGTTATTATTTTGTTGAAAAATAATGATAATTAGCGGCATATTTTCAAACACTGATTTTATTTTAATTATAAACAGATCAGGTGATTTTATGATAATGGAAGAACATTGTGTCATGATTTAGTGCTATCTAAGTTGGTTTTTTTTGGACAAAATACAGGATATAAAAACACAGGGGTGTGTTGTTGATAAAATCGCCTGTCATCGGCAGGGTGTTGGTGAATTTCTGACACCGCATTCGTAAACATGATTTCTCAAAGATGAATTGTATAGGATACTTTACTCCTACTATTATTAACTTATATTTCATCAACTATCACAATTACCTTGCTTGCGGACAGGCATGGCCAAACCTCCGATGTCAAAATAGTTATTTGGCCACAAAGCTGGCGTAAGCGCCACGATTCTTATTTTTCTGGCAGCGGATTTTTATAACGTAAGCACTTTGTGAAAACACAACACAAAATCACAACAAACTATAGCCCTTCCAAAATTTTTAGCAGACGACACTCGGATAAAAACATTCAATTACGTCACTGACCAACTATTTGACGGCACTTCACTACTCTACAACAGTTGCTCCCGCTGAATACCTCAGACAATATGGCGGCTATAGGGTTACCATAATGAACAAAAACTGCGCCACATGTCGCCACACAAGATACTGTATAGAATATTCTCGCCAAAATCATCGCCACTTATGCTTCGCAAGTAATATTGTTGCCAAATACTGCGCCAAATATAAATTGTAATGAATATTGTCGCCAAAAATGACCGTTACAATTTTTTCAAATTATGCCAAACAAGAAGCAAGGACTGCTTTAAAAACATAAAAATTAGGATATTTTTAGATGTCATAAAAAACAAGACAAACCTACAAAGAGCCCGATAGTTTTTGAAAACCAGCCATTACAGAATTTTCGGTGTCGAATGAAAATTTAAAAAAGAAATTAACCGGAGGTATCTTATTAGAATTTAAATAATAAAATTTTTTGTTGCACCTGCTTCCGTAAATTTTTGAAAATTAGCATTCTTAAAAGAATTTTTACTGAAAGTGGTCGTTAGATGAATTTTTAATGAAAATGGTTGTTTCCGAAAAACCGTCACACGATAAATTTTTCTTTGTAAAATGAAAATTTAAAAAAAATAATAAGTAAATTAATCGAAGGTATCTTTTTAGAATTGCATTGAAATCATTTTTTGTTTCATCTGCTTCGGTAACCTTTTTGATCAATCTGAAAAAATGAAAAAAATTAATGAAAATGGTCGTTTGCTAAAGATTTTTCTCTCATTTTTTTTCAAGAAATAAAAAACTTATCGTTTTTAAAGTTTTGGATTGTAGCAAAAATATACTGCGCTCAATTATGTAACGTAAAATTTGTAATGAACTTGTCGTTTATTATCAGGTATAATTCATTTGACCCCTCGCTCGTTAACCCCCAAAGTTGATTTACCCATTCAATCCAAACCATAATTTAAACGCGCTTCGGAAAGTTAGACATAGTCTTGATTAATGCTCCAACTTTTATACATTATTACTTTCTATGACTTATTTAAATTAAATTAGAGACTATGCTCGACAAAAATTTACAACGCGACAAAATTTACATAAATTCGCAACAAAAGAAAAACTCAATCTATATAGAAGTGACTTTGCATACGCATTATTAAAAAATCACAATATTACAATGTAATTACTCAAAAACTAATTAGAAACTTGAACAAATTGTTCATCTTCAGGCATAAGAGTAAATGGCCGTGAAAGATCATAATTCTGTAATTGTTTTCGACTAAATCATTCGGCAAAAAAACAGATGTCACGAATCTTATACAGTCGAACTCGTTTATAACGAGCAAAAAGGGACCGTAACATGTACTCGTTAGATCCGAGTGCTCGTAATAAGGCTGGTGTGCAACCAGAGGGTCTTGGGAGGTCAAATGATTGAGTTTACTTAAAATTTAATTAATAATTACTTACTTTAATTACACTAATTAATTTAATTAAATACTTTTCTTAATTTAATGACAACTAACGCATTTCTTATCATTTTGAAAAAAAGAAAAGACAGAAAGACTAGAAAGATGAGAAAAAAGATTGCAAGACAGAAAAATATTGCTCGCTAAAACCGGGTCTTGCTCGTTAAAAGCGACTTCTGTTCCATAGACTTAACATTGATCCAACCAAATATTCTCGTTTCCCTCGGTAAATCCGAGTTCTCGTTAAATCCGAGCTCGTTATAAACGAGTTCGACTGTA